>NC_057716.1:30412381-30414471 GCF_004010195.1 Chiloscyllium plagiosum | reverse complement strand
CCACCTTCCTCTCACTTATCTCTCCACCCTTCAGGCTCTCTGCCTGTATTCCTGATGAAGGGCTTTTGCCCGAAACGTTGATTTCGCTGCTCCTCGGATGCTGCCTGAACTGCTGTGCTTTTCCAGCACCACTAATCCAGAATCTGGTTTCCAGCATCTGCAGTCATTGTTTTTACCTACTATGTTGGAACAGTTGGTTTTTAGTGGTTAAATAATCTATTATTCTGTTAGGTTTTCCAATAGAGTTAAATTATACCAATTCTTCTTTCTTTTTATATTTTAACTGTAGGTTAAGAATAAAGTGTGTTTCACTTAAAGCCTGGTAATGTGTCCAATAAAATCATATCTGGAACATAGTGCGTTAATTACACTTGCTTGTAAATAAGATAAAAGTTAGGCTATCTCCTTGATATATTTTTAGGGTATTTGGTCTAGTCCAAAACATGAGTGGCAAGTGACATTACAAATGACAGACAGCCTAACTATCTCCTGATGACATTCAATGACATTAGCATCACCCAATTTCCTGCCATCAACTCTTGGGGAAGAAATTCAACTGAACCAGCCACATAAATGGCAGTTACATGTAATGTGAAAATTGGTGTTCTGGAGCAAGTGACTCATACCATTCTATTCGTTTTAAAATAGTGATGGAAAAGGATAGACCAGATCTAAAAGTTGAAGATCTAAACTGGAGGAAGGCCAATTTTGACGGTATCAGGCAAGAACTTTCGAAAGCTGATTGGAGGCAGATGTTCGCAGGTAAAGGGACGGCTGGAAAATGGGAAGCCTTCAGAAATGAGATAACAGAATCCAGAGAAAGTATATTCCTGAAGAAGGGCTTATGCCCGAAACGTCGATTCTCCTTCTCCTTGGATGCTGCCTGACCTGCTGCGCTTTTCCAGCAACACATTTTTAAGCTCTGATCTCCAGCATCTGCAGTCCTCACTTTTTCCAGGGTGAAAGGGAAGGCTGGTAGGTATCGGGAATGCTGGATGACTAAAGAAACTGAGGGTTTGGTTAAGAAAAGAAGGCAGCATATGTAAGGTATAGACAGGATAGGTCATGTGAATCCTTAGAAGAGTATAAAGGCAGTAGGAGTACACTTAAGAGGGAAATCAGGAGGGCAAAACGGGGACATGAGATAGCTTTGGCAAATAGAAATAAGGAGAATCCAAACGGCTTTTACAAATACATTAAGGACAAAGAGAGAATAGGGCCCCTCAAAGATCAGCAAGGCGGCCTTTGTGTGGAGCCACAGAAAAGGGAGGAGATACTAAATGAGTATTTTGCATCAGTATTTACTGTAGAAAAGGATATGGAAGATATAGACTGTAGGGAAATAGATGGTGACATCTTGCAAAATGTCCATATTACAGAGGAGGAAGTGCTGGATGTCTTGAAATGGGTAAAGGTGGATAAATCCTCAGGACCTGATCAGGTGTACTCGAGAACTCTGTGGGAAGCTAGAGAAGTGATTGCTGGGCCTCTTGCTGAGATACTTGTATCATCAATAGTCACAGGTCAGGTGCTGGAAGACTGGAGGTTGGCAAATGTGGTGCCACTGTTGATGAGGGCAGAGCAGTAGATATGATCTATATGGATTTCAGTAAGGCGTTCAACAAGGTTCCCCATGGGAGACTGATTAGCAAGGTTAGATCTCATGGAATACAGGGAGAACTAGCCATTTGGATACAGAACTGGCTCAAAGGTAGAAGACAGAGGGTGGTGGTGGAGAGTTTTTTTTTCAGACTGGAGGCCTGTGACCAGTGGAGTGCCACAAGGATCGGTGCTGGGTCCTCTACTTTTTGTCATTTACATAAATGATTTGGATGCGAACATAAGAGGTACAGTTAGTAAGTTTGCAGATGACACCAAAATTGGAGGTGTTGTGGACAGCGAAGAGAGTTACCTCAGATTACAACAGGGTTTGACCAAATGGGCCAATGGGCTAAGAAGTGGCAGATGGAATTTAATTCAGATAATTGCGATGTGCTGCATTTTGGGAAAGCAAATCTTAGCAGGAAGCATACACTTAATGGTAAGATCCTAGGGAGTGTTGCTGAACAAAGAGACCTTGGAGTGCAGGT
>NC_057716.1:30393827-30412361 GCF_004010195.1 Chiloscyllium plagiosum | reverse complement strand
ATTGCGTGCAATTCTGGTCTCCTTCCTATCGGAAAGATGTTGTGAAACCTGAAAGGGTTCAGAAAAGATTTACAAGGATGTTGCCAGGGTTGGAGGATTTGAGCTATAGGGAGAGGCTGAATGGGCTTGGGCTGTTTTCCCTGGAGCATCAGAGGCTGAGGGGTGACCTTATAGAGGTTTACAAAATTATGAGGGGCAAGGATAGGGTAAATAGGCAAAATCTTTTCCCTCGGGTTGGGGAGTCCAGAACTAGAGGGCATAGATTTAGGGTGAGAGGGGAAAGATATAAAAGAGACCTAAGGGGCAACTTTTTCACGCAGAGAGCTCATTCTCGTGTATGGAATGAGCTGCCAGAGGAAGCGGTGGAGGCTGGTACAATTGCAACATTTAAGAGGCATTTGGATGGGTACATGAATAGGAAGGGTTTAGAGGGATATGGGCCGGGTGCTGGCAGGCGGGACTAGATTGGGTTGGGATATCTCTTCAGCATGGACGGGTTGGACCGAAGGTTCTGTTTCCATGCTGTACATCTCTATGACTCTATGACTTACAAAACTCCACTTGGAGTATTCTCCACTTGCCAAGGTGAATGCAGTTACTAAAAGAGTCAAAAATCTCTGCATCTTTCAGGTCAAAGCACTCTGCTTAAACAGTTCTTCCTGCACTTGCTCAAGTATAGTCTCCCTATGCCACCAGCTCATCATTGATGCCGTACACATAGGGTCAAGATTAGCAGCAACAACATGAAAGGTTTCTTTGGCAGAAGCTGCTAAATCCATAACCTGTGCTACCAAGAATGAATAAGGTCAGCTTGTGCTTTGGGGACATCTTAATTTCCCAAGATCCCTGAAGTTGCACACCATCCTTACTCAGCCATATAACACCACTCCTTTATTGTCATTGGATTAAACTCCCTATCTAACAATATAGCATCTTTTTTACGCAGTGTGCCATTGGTCAAAAGGACTGACCACCACGCTGTCTGGGCAACTAGGCATTGCCAAAGAATACCAACTTTGCCAGCAATACCCCAAGTCCTGTAGGTGAACACTCTTTCCCCATCATCACCCCATTCCTCCTCATCCCTGGGAGGATAAATTGATACTTCTGGCAAATTATATAATTATCATAGTCAATATGATTATCAATATAATGGTCTTGTAGAATAAATTGGTTCATAATGTACAATCTCACTAACTATAGTATAATGAATATTCTAAAATTAATGCTATTAAATATTTCACAGTGAAGTCACTGATTCGATTATGTCTCAGTAAATCACGGAGGATCCATTCAGCCTTGGCCTATAAATTTCTGTTAAATGTTGGAACTGAATTTGAGCTGCTGCTAATCAAAACTGGAGCCTCCCTTCACAGGAATAGCGAAAGGTCAATCAGCTCTGAGCTGAATGCAGTCACAGCTTTCCCCAAAGCTGAGTGGCACAATCTCTCCAGTCTCACTAGATACAGACTAGAGCAAGACATTACATTCAGACTGCTCTTCCACTTTTAAAGTGATTACAAGGAATAATCAACGTTCACATCAAAGCCCTGACATTGAGATCAGAAAGACTGCACCTCACTGTTCTATACTCAATCGAGTCTTCAGTCTCCTATTCATTCTAGGGGCCTTATCTGTCGTTTTTGTAGCTGTACAGCGCAGTTGAGAGGCAGCCTATTCAAAGAGATTACAATGCATTGAAAATAAGCCAATCTACTTTCAGTCAACCCTCAAACCAATTGGATGCAGTTTCATCACCAAAAAGTGATTAACAGTGTGTCTGTTAATAAAAGCCACCCTCAATGAGCATCATTAGCTCCTTGGAGAATATTCTATTGTCAGAGGGAGGGAAAATTTCTTCTTTAACTGAAGATAATTTTAAAATGATTTCCAGTCGGGGTTTGCACAGATTCCAATGTCAGCTCTGCCTTCTGAAGTTTAAAGCAATCAAAAGGAAATGCTGATTACTGTCAGTAAACGGATCAGTTAATCAAAAAAAAATCACATCACTAGAGCAGCAACAGATTCTTAAAGTCATAATTATTTCATGCGGAAGGCCTAATTTTTTTTCTCTCTTCTAAGTTTTCCTTTTCATATGCAATTCTATCAGATCTTGATATGCACAGCAGTAAACAATGCAGAACTCTGGTCCAGAGCTGTGAGGCTGGGAGAAAGAAAAACATATTGAACTGCTCCCAAAAGGCATGTTCGAACATTCAGTTCAAATAACCTGGTAACAGAATTGATTAAGAGGTGGCACAGTGGTTCGCACTGCTGCCTCATAGTGCCAGGAACCCGGGTTTAATTCCAGCCTTGGGAGACTGTCTGTGTAGAGTCTGCACACTTTCCCCTTGTTTGCGTGGTTTCCTGTGTGTGTTCCGGTTTCCTCCCACACTCTAAAGATGTGCAGCTTAGCTGGGCTGACCATACTGAATGGCTCATAGAATCCAGGGATGTGCAGGCTAAGTGGGTTAGCCATGGGCAGTGCAATGTTACAGGGATAGGGTAGGACTGCTCTTCAGAGGATCAGTGTGGACTCAATGGGCCAAATGGCCTGCTTCCCCATGAATTGATAATAATTATGGGCCCATTACAAAGTACTGAAAGCATTTTTCTATGTAACTGAACCTAAAGACCACTTGTCTCAAAAGTAGGGGATCTACAAGTGAGTGAGGGTAAATCTACCCCAGAACTATCATACCAATCCAAAGAAACCCAAACATATAAATAGAAAGCAGGAATTATCAACAGTGCTTTGCCTGGAGGCCCATTGAAGATGTTACCTAGTAGGGTGAGGAAACGTCTGGAAATGAACCTTCCAGCTCAGTGAGCAAACCTACATCAAGTACCTCAACCTGAGCTACAAATCTTCTCAAAATTCGCTAAGAGCTATCATACATAGACCAAGTGTGAAGCTGTAGTGAAGGGCTGATAGCTGGTCTTGATTCTTAAGGAAAGAAAAGAAATCTAACTTTACTAAGCAGAATGCTGGCTGGATTTAATATTAGTCTGGAATTGTACAGCACAGAGAAAAGGCCATATGATTCATCGATGCTCCTTGCTCACCATGTTGCATCACCTCAGTCAGCCCATCAAAATGGGCTTCCAATTTAACCCGATAAAGTTGTTCCAGTCAAAATATTTACTGACTGATATTTATTCATTGACAGTAGAACTGCGAACATGACATCTCGTTGCATTTCACATAAACATGGCATTTTAAATGCTGAGACAGAATTTGGGTACAAAATACAAATTGGGGCAAGAATAAATATTCAAAGCAATCTGCCTATTTTAGAGCAATTACAAAAATGATTTGCTCCTTTATCAATAAAACTATCATTTAAGTTATATAATCTGCATCTCACTATGTTATGCACAAACCAGATGCCCTAGACATCAACAACTCTGCTGTGCAGCTTTTGTAGCTGTACTGAATAGCTGAGAGGTAGAGTATTCAATGAAATTATAATGTACTGAAGTACACCTTTACATGAACCGGCCAACAGCTCAGGGGGAAACCTGTAGAGGACCAGACATTACAAATGAGGAAGCACAAATACTAGAATTGCTGGTAACAGATCGAGCTTTGGGTTAATAAAACAGACTGAAAAATGGGCACTTCCTGAAGCTCAGAACTCCTTCAATACTGAATTAGAAGTCAGATATAGTTCTTTGTCAGGAATAATGCTGACAACAGCATTTTCTGTGACTGTGACCATTTTGTGCTTCTTAATTTCCCCTGTCATCCTTGATCTCCTTGCAATCTTTGACAATGTCAATCACACTTCCACACTTCCTCACTACTTTCAGCTCTACAAGACTACACTTTGAGTCTTGTCTGTTAATATTTAGCCAGATCATCTCTACTGAAGCCTTCTCGTCCCGGCCCTGTTCCACCAACTACCTGAGATTCACCCTTGGCCCTGATGCTTTATCTGTATGTTGGACCCTGGGCAGCACTGTGTAGACTCCTGAACCTCAGTGTATAGAAGAAGTGGCAGGAAGAGTGTAAGTTGAAGATGTAAAGTGACTGAAAAATAGGGATGGTGCTGCATGTTTGAAGCTCCTCTTCAACTGAGTGGCAGGATTTGATTTGAAGATTTTCTCCTGCGTTCAGTCAGGTAGCAGTTTGAGAGACTGGCTGGCTTGTGGAAAGGCCTGTGAGTTTTCACATTATAAACCTTGCTGTTGCTCACAGAATCAACATTGAAAGGTTAAATCTGTGGCACAAACTATGTGCCACTTCTTTTGAATGTATTGCTGCCACTGCTCCATCAGATTTGCTTGTCCAACACTAGAGAGTAATAGAGCCATACTGCGCAGAAACAGACCCTTTGGCCCAACTCGTCCATGCCAACCAGGTATCCTGAACTGAATGAGTCCAATTTGCCTGTATTTGGCACGTATCTCTCTGAACCTTTCGTTTCCAATTACTTGTCCAAATGTCCTTTAAATGTTGTAATTGTACCCACCTTTATAATTTCCACTAGCAGCTTGTTCCATATACTCACCACCTTCTGTGTGAAAAAGTGGCTCCTCAGGCCCCCTTTAAATATTTCTTCTCTCACCTTAAACCCATGCCCTTAAGTTTTAGCCACCCCCTACCCTGGGGAAAAGACCTTTGCTATTCACTTTATCTATGCCCCTTATCTTTCAGAGGTTTACTATGATTTTGTAGACCTCTGAAAGGCCAGCCCTCAACCTCTGATGCTCCAGGGAAAAAAGTTCCAGCCTACTAAACCTTGCCCTTATAATTCAAACCCACCAATCCCAGCAACATCCTTGTCATTTTTTTTCTGCATTCTTTCTAGTTTAACAACCTCCTTCCTATAGCGGGGCAACCAAAATTGTACAAGTGGTCTGGAAGATCTAAGCCATTGCTTTCACTCTCATTAAAAACACGGCTCCTTCATCACTGTCTCCACTCCCTGGCCACTGAGTTGGTACAAAATAATACATGGCTTGGAAAAGGTGGATGCTAGGAAATTGTTTCAGTTAGACGAGGAGACTAGGACCCGTGGACACAGCCTTAGAATTAGAGGGGGTCATTTCAGAACAGAAATGCGGAGACATTTCTTCAGCCAGAGAGTGGTGGGCCTGTGGAATTCATTGCCACGGAGTGCAGTGGAAGCCGGGACGCTAAATGTCTTCAAGGCCGAGATTGATAGATTCTTGTTGTCTAGAGGAATTAAGGGCTACGGGGAGAACACTGGTAAGTGGAGCTGAAATGCTCATCAGCCATGATTGAATGGTGGAGTGGACTCGATGGGCCGAATGGCCTTACTTCCACTCCTATGTCTTATGGTCTTATGGTCTAACCAGACGTTTTGCCTCATTGACTTCAAACAAACTTTTGAACTTGATATACCTCACTGGGGTTGCACACTGGAAATCAAGCCCAGTTAACACAAAATTTAAAGATTTCATCAGAGTCTGCAATTTCCCTGTCTTTTAGAGTCGGCAGAAAACATGGACCAAGTTTCTGTATTTATAACTTTATTATAAATAAATGGAGGAGAAAGTGAGGTCTGCAGATGCTGGAGATCAGAGCTGAAAATGTGTTGCTGGAACAGCGCAGCAGGTCAGACAGCATCCAGGGAACAGGAGAATCGACGTTTCGGGCATAAGCCCTTCTTCGTCGATTCTCCTGTTCCCTGGATGCTGTCTGACCTGCTGCGCTGTTCCAGCAACACATTTTCAGCTATAAATAAATGGACTCAAGCAACATGTAAACAACCCCACTAGATAAAACTCTAACCTTCTTATAAAACTCCTCCTTACACAGACACGGTGACAGGCACAAAAACATGAGTATTCTGGGTGGAGGGAAAGGCTGGAAAAGCAGTTCAATGGGCTTTTTCACAGTGTTTGCTGAGCCAATCCTTTTGGTTTGTCAGGATTTGCAGTGCCTTAATCTTCCTTCTCCAGATATTTGCTTACAGGAGGCACAGAGCAACTGGTTCACAACTCATAAAGTCTGATTTATTGGTTAATAGCCAAAACTATTAGCAACCAATGAGGGAAATCAACTGCCAGTTTCTCAGGTTTGAGATGTATTTTACTGCAGAGAAAAGGATAGCACCTTCCTGTCCACAAGTTCGATAGTATGTGTCTAATATTGCTTGCTCATAAGCTGTTCAGCTACCTGGGAGCCAATGACATAGTGTTGGCAAACAGAAGGTCTTTGTCATTGACACTGATCACCATTTCACAGAGCATTATCTACTTGTTACTGGTTGACCCCCATTTTGTACACATCCCCTGCTCTTGCTCATCTGTTGTAACCTTAGCCACTGCATGAACAAAATAACTGTAAAACGTGCTTACAATGTTTCTGGCTTTTAAAAAATGCAACAATATTGCAACAATATTTTGCAAAACAGTCCTGTGCCAGCTGGGATCTTCACCAGATTGTTAATGTTGAAAGATTTCCTCTGACACTGGAAATGAGTGTGCTCACAATGGTGCACAGATTCGGCAAAGAGGTGCCAGCAGTTAGCACTCATTAAGCTTTATCTTAATGACAGCTGATTCCCTGGGGCTGCATTCTCAATCCACTCACATGCCACTTTTATGTCAGTGAATTTTAAGAAAACTGGACGTACATTTTTCTAAGTTAAAAATCACACAACACCAGGTTGTGGACAACCACCTGATGAAGGAGCGGTGCTCTGAAAGCTAGTGTGCTTCCAATTAAATCTGTTGGACTATAACTTGATGTTGTGTGATTTTTTGACTTTGTACTCCCCAGTCCAGCACCGGCATCTCCAAATCATGACATTTTTCTAAGGTATTGCTATTTGGAGAAGTTCCATTGACATCAGAAAAACTCCAGACATTTCTGGATGAAGTGGTGAAGAGTCATGTTTCTGGCCATTTCTGCTGAGTCTGATATACGAGAGGTGCACAGTGCGTCACGTCCATGGTTAAATACACTTCACACGATCATGGGTATTGAAATAAAGTTAAAGCAGGATTTATAGACACAACTTCCCAGAGGGCACTAAATTGAGAAGGTGATCATCTGGAAATCCCCAGCCAGACATCACCACCCAGACATCCCCACCCAGACATCACCACCCAGACATCCCCACCCAGACATCACCACCCGGACATCATCACCCAGACATCACCACCCAGACATCACCACCCAGACATCATTATCCGGATATCACCACCCAGACATCATCATTCAGACATAACCACCCAGACATTCCCACCAGGACATCACCACCCAGACATCGCCATCTAGATGTCATGACCTGGGCATTACTATCTCACCATCAATGATGCTGGAACAATTGTGAGTTCATTGTGGAAAAGAGAGAGGCTATCCAGAACTTTTCTGAGACTGTAATAATTTTATATCTGGGAGGTGGATGTCCATTCTAAGGCACATGCTGATCAGCAGGCCACAGGTAAGCAATAATGTCACTGTTCCTCCCCACTTAAACACACCTCTAGACATTGCAGCCTCTCGACATTGAAGGAGTGATGTTTGCCTATTCAGCTCAAGTATCTCTATAGATGAGAACAAAATTGGTTGCAGTCATTATCAATGGATGAAGCAGAATTGAATTCAATCTGCTACATTTGGAAAATGTCCATATCTGAAAATCTGCAGTAGGCAGCAAGCCACAATTCCATCAAAAAGAAACTGAAAGCTCAAGAGGCAATGAACTCCACACAACAAACAGAATTAATGGTCACAAACCCTAGTATGCACCATCAAAACATTAGTACAAAAAGACTAAACTCTGGGCTAATCAGTAAGTTTGCAGATGATGCAAAAATTGATGGGAATAGTCATTAGTGAGGGCGATAGCCTTAGATGCCATGAGGATATAGACGGGCTGGTCAGTTGCAAATGGAATTCAATTCAGGTAAATGTGAGGTGATGCCCTTGGGCAGGCCAAATACAGCAAGGGAATACATGGCGAACTGTAGGACCCTGGAATTCACTGAAGGTTAGAGGGACCTTGGTGTGCATGCATACAGGTCTGCTAAGGTATCAGGACAAGTAGAAAAAGCTCTGAAGAACGCATTTGGCATACTTACCTTTATTAGTCAAGGCATAGAATTTAACAACAGAGAGGTTATGCTAGAACTATATAAAATGCTGGTTAGGATGCACCTGGAGTATTGTGTGGAGTAATAAAATCCATATTCCAGGATGGATGTGGTAGAATTGGACAGAGTGCAGAAGAGATTTACCATAGTTTTGCCTGGACAGGAGAGTTCCAATTAGGAAGAGAGATTGGATAGACTGGGGTTGATTTCCTTTGAGCAGAGGAGACTCAGAGGGAATATGACTGAGATGCATAAAGTTACGAGGGGAATAGATAGGATAGACAGGAAGAAATCTTTTCCTTTGATGGAGGGGTCAATGACCAAGGACATGGAATTAAGATAAGAGGTAGAAGGTTTAGAGGAGATATACAGAAAGATATTTTTACTCAGAGGGTGGTGGGAATCTGGAACTCACTATCTGTAAGGTGGTAGAGGCAGAGACCCTCATAACATTTAAGAAATATTTAAATGCGCACTCATGTTGGCAAGGGATACATGCCTATGGGGCAAGTGATGGAAGGTCAGAATAGAATAGTTAGGAAGCTGTTTTTGACCATTGCAGATGTGAAGGCCTTTTTTACTGCCTGTAGATCCCTATGACTCTAGTCATATAGTCATAGAGTGGTTAGCAAGCTTCCCAAGTCTACAGAAATGATGTTTTTTGTCGGAAAATCTGATAGTTATACATCTGGCAATATTGCAACAACAAGTGAAATGAATCACAAAGTAATTCATTTCTTGTGCTGTTGGAAAAACCTAGAGAGCTTCTGACTTCTTCAAACATTGTCCTGAATCATAACAAACTGTAAAAATATTGCAAGTGAGGAGGCACAAACCCGAGATTTCATTTACAAAGATCTTCAAATCAGTATGATTCTTTACCACAAACCACAATGATTATTTTTGTGGCTGTGACATAGAGAGAGACTGTTTAAACCTGAAATTTGTCTGGATTTCCACCGATTGACCAAGTTTCTCACAAATACTGCTGTGCAAGTTCAAAAGGAGAGGGAGATTAATTAATAAGAAACTCACTGAACGAGGGGAATCATAGAGGAGCAAAGTTGGGAAAGGTAAAGTAGAATATTGAACAGAGACAAGGGCATAGATTTAAGATAAGGTACAGAAGATTTAGAGGAGATATACAGAAAAATATTTTCACTCAGAGGATGGTGGGTCAGTGGGAGAGACCCCAATTTACATCAACAATTTGGACTCACACACTAAATGCAAACTTATTAAGTGTGTAGATGAAGGGCCACTAGAGGAAGGAAAGGAAATTGTGAGGAGGACCTGGTCTACAAAGTGATGTCAGTAGGGCTAAGAGAGTAGTAAGCATAGCAGATGGAAGACAATTTTTTTTACTTTCTCACAGGATGTGGATATCTCCTGCGAGACTAGCATTTATTGTCCATCCCTAATTGCCCAGAGGGCCATTAAAACTCAGCCACATTGCTGTGGGTCTGGAGTCACATGTTGGCCAGACCAAGTAAGGGTAGCAGATTTCCTCCCCTAAAGGTCATTAGTGAGCCAGATGGGTTCTTTCTCTCCCCCCAAAACTTAGCAATGGTTTCATGGTCATCATTAGACCCTTAATTCCAGATTCTTTATTAGATTCAAATTCTACCACCTGCCATGGCAGGGTTTGAACCCCAGTCCATGGAACATTAGCTGAGCTTCTGGACTAATAGCCTTACCACCAGGTCATTGCATCCCCAGTTGGAGAAATGTGAACTTGTCCATTATGGCAGGAACAATAGGAAAGCAGTGAGCTATTTCAATGGAGAGGGTTAGCAGAACACGGTGGCACAGGAGGATCTGGGTGCCCTGAAACATGAATTATGAAGGATTTGAAATATAAGGAGAGGCTGGATAGACTTTGAAACATAGGAGGTTGAGGAGTGACCTTACAGAAGTTTATAAAATCATGAGGGGCATAGATAAGGTGAGTAGCAAAAATATTTTCCCAAGGGTGGGGGAGTTCAAGACTAGTGGGCATAGGTTTAAGGTGAGAGGGAAAAGATTTAAAAGGCACCAGAGGGACAGTTTCTTCACAACAAGGGTGGTGCATGTATGGAATGAGCTGCCAGAAGGAGTTGTAGAGACTGGTACAATTGCAACATTTAAAAGACATTTGGATAGATACATGACTAGGAAAGGTTTAGAGGGATATGATGAAGGGCCTTTGCCCGAAATGTTGATTTTCCTGCTCCTCAGATGCTGCTTGACCTGCTGTGCTTTTCCAGCACCACTCTAATCTTGACTCTAATCTCCAGCATCTGCAGCACTCACTTCTGCCTTAGACGGACATGGGTCAAATGCAGGCAAAGAGGCTAGTTTAGTTTGGGAAACTTGATTGGCATGGACAAGTTGGACTGAAGGGTCTGTTTCCGTGCTGTACGACTTTATGATTCTATGACTGAGTATTGCAGATTGCTTGTCAGCTTCCAGATAAATGGTGGCGAGGGAGCTTAGTCTAGTTGGGGGATGTTCAGGGAATTGAGAGGCTGTGATTTTCCTGTAAGAGCCAGTGGAGAACCTCTTTTCTATCTAGTACCATGCAGGACAGTTCCCTGTACACTTTCTGGGCCTCTTCACCTTTCTTGGCACTTGCTCTAAGGACAATTGCCCTCGGATTTTCAGATGTGGTAGTTTCGTCAAAATGCACGCCGTGTAAGTTACCGGCGCATGGTGCAGGTGGGACATTGATATGGCACAGTGTTGTAGCAAGCAACGTCAATCATAGAATCCCTACATTACAGCAGCAGGCCATTTGGCCTATTGAGTCTGCACTGACTCTCTGAAGGGAATCACACCCAAACACAGCCTGCTACCATATCCACATTTCCTATGGTTGATCCTCCTAGCCTACACAACCCTGAACACTATGGACGACTTCAGTGGGAACAATCCACCTAACCTGCACATCTTTGGGTTATGATGGGAAACCCAAGCAAACACAGGGAGAGAGTACAAACTCCACACGAGCAGTTGCCTGAGGCTGGAATTGAACGCAGGTCCCTGGTGCTACGATTAGATTCTCTACAGTTTGGAAACAGGCCTTTTGGCCCAACAAGTCCATATCGACGCTCCAAAGAGTAATCCACCCAGACCCATTCCCCTATCCTATATTTACCCCTGACTAATGCACCTAACACTATGGGCAATTTAGCATGGCCAATTCACCTAACCTGCACATCTTTGGACTGTGGGAGGAAATCAGAGCACCCGGAGGAAACCCACGCAGACACAAGGAAAATGTGCAAACTCCATACAGACAGTCACAGAACCCGGATCCCTGGCGCTGTGAGGCATCGTGCTAACCACTGTGCCAACATGCCACCCCTTCACTGTTCGTTGTTCTGAACAATGACAAACAATGACATGTGTGACCAGGCAGAAACAGGTATAAGTGTCCCTGAGCTCCATGGTGAAGTCCTGAAGAGCTGGAGTAGTTTGTGAGTTGGACTGAGAGCTGCCATCATGATGTGCTGAGGGTGGTTTGGTAATGCCCACTTGAATGCATGAAGGGTGCAGGAAGATGGAGTGCGTGGAGCATACAGAGGTGCCTGAAGATTTGGAGAAGATGTCAGCCAGCTGCTTCAGCCAGGTATCTGCTCTGACTTTCATATCAGGAGTCGGTGTTGTCTAATTTCTCAACACGGAGAGCAAAATTGGAAGGTGCAGAAATGACACGTGTTGGACTATTGGTGACACACAACTGCGTGGAGATCAGGCAGACAGCAGTCATTACCAAGATTCTGAATTCACTGTTTAAACCTTGAGAGGAAAATCAGAAATTCTTTTCCTTTTGACGCGATTCTAACCTTTTGTGCATTTTCATTACATTTCTCGTCATTGCCAAAGCCACTCAGGGGAATGGAACATTCTGCTCAGAGTGCTATTTCAAGTTTAGCCATGGCAACAGCATAGCAGAACAGAGGGTCAACATGGTGAAGTCCAAATTTAGGACTCTTGAGCGTTAAAAGTGCTGAGTGAATGCAAAGTTAGCAACACAGTGCAGGAATGTGAATAAATGGAATGTAGTCAAACGGATTTTGGGAGTTATAGACATTGTGTGACCACAAAGGCTGCCTGGTTACAAAAAAGTAGGAAGGGACAAAATCAAAGGAGGTTGCATTTTTGGCTCAGGAGAACATTGCAGTGTTGGAGAAAGAGGATAGAATTGATTTGGGTATAGCTAAGTAATAAGTGGAGAGCAATTACATTGCTCAATGTAATCTTATAAGTCACCAACTAGTGGGAAGGAGGAAAAAGAATAAATCTGCAGGGAAATTATACAGTTGTTAGAATGGGAACTTGAATTATCTGTAAATAGACTGAGATGATTAGCAAGTTTTGAGAAGATTTGTAGCTCAGGCTGAGGTTCTGGATGTAGGTTTGCTTGCTGAGCTGGAAGGTTCGTTTTCAGATGTTTCGTCTCCATACTAGGTAACATCTTCAGTGGGCCTCTGGCTTCATCCAGAGGCTCACTGAAGATGTTACAAAGTATGGTGATGAAACGTCTGAAAAGGAACCTTCCAGCTCAGCGAGCAAACCTACATCCAGAGACTGGGATGATGGTAGTGTAAAGGCCAGTGAGGGACATGTATTTTTTGAATGTGTTCAGGAGAAAGCGGTTTGTGTCCAGTCCAACAAGAAAGGAGGCACTTTTAGACCCAGTACTTGGGATGAGGTGGGCCAGGTAGATCATGTGATACTGGAGGAACATTTAGAGGACCATGATCATTGTATCTTAATGTTTAGGATGATGTTGGGAAATAACAATGAACAATCTGAATGAGTGATTTATTGTCACGTGTATTTTACAGTGAAATATGATAAAATACAGTGAAAAGCTATCATTTGCCACCATAATCTGATGCCATTTTGCTAGCTTAAGAATAAGAGAAGGTGAAAAGACATAGCTTAAAGAGAAGTCCATCTATGGACGAGTTCTGAGCCAACTCAGAACCAAGGCAACCTCACCAGACCCAACTAACGTTGAAGTCACCAATTCACAGGTGCCAACTTTCTCCACTAGGCTGAATCACCTTCACCACTGCCCCCACCCTTCACACCAATGTTGGAGACTTGCCGTGTTAATCTTGCTATGGTACCCTCTTGGCACCAGCGCTGAACCCAGCCAATGACAAAGTCACTAATCCTCAGGCACCACCTTACGCTGTTACTTGGCTGACCTTGCCTCAGGGCTCACTCTCCTCCGCACTAGGCTCACAATCAATAGTAGAATAATGAACCTATAGAGAGGCAACTTCAGTGGGGGAATAACAGAGCTAGGCCGGAAGCACTGGAATAAGAGATTCGTCGTAAAAACAGTCACTGAGCAATGGGCTACATTCAGAGAAGAAATTTGGACGCAGTCGAGATATATTCATATAAAAAGGGGAACGTAGGACACGCAAATTAAGAGTTCCCTGGATAACAATGGAGATGGAAATTAGGTTTCAGAAGAAAAAATGTATCTTTGACATGTGCTGGGCAGTAAAGACATGAGAAGCAAGCTGAATACTGAAGGGAGGTGAAAAAGCAACTATAGGATGCAAGGAGGGTTTATGAGAAGAGACTAGCGACTAACATAAAAGGGAATTCAAAAATCGTCCCATCAGTTGTAAATTGGCAGTAACAGGAAGACCAGAGCTGGTTCAGGACTGAAAAGGGAATTTATAAATTAAAGTCATGGCTGGGGTGTAAACTGAGGAAAGAGATGCTACAGCGACAAAAGAGGTAATTCAGTCACTGGAAGGAGGCATTGAATAACCTGTTGAGACGTAAAGACACCAGGATCCGATGAGATTCATCCAAGGATTTGCAGGAAGTGAGAGCGGGAATGGCAGAAGCACTGGCAATTATTTCTCAATCTTCCCTTGATTCAAATGGTTCTGGACGACTGGAAAATTGCAAAACTTACGCCCTTGTTCAAATAAGATTGTAAAGATAAATTCAGTAATTACAGACTTAACTTCAATGGTGGGGAAACCTTCCAGAAACAATTATTCAAAATCAAACTCATAATCATATGGAAAAAATAGGCTAATTTGGATGATTAAGCATAGAGTTTTTAAGGGAAAATCATGTCCAACTGACTTGCTGGAGCTTTATGAAGAGGTAGCAGAGAGGGTTGATGAGGGCAACATAGTTGATAAGTGCACATGGATTTCTAAAAGGTGCCACACAATAGATTTGCTATAGAGTCATAGAGCTGTACAGCTGTACAGACCCTTCAGCCCAACTCATCTATGATGACCAGATAGCCTAAATTAATCCAAGCCCATTTTTCAACATTTGGCCTATATCCTTCCTATTTATATACCCATTTACCCTTCCTATTTATATACCCATCCAGATGCCTTTAAAATGTTGCAATTGTACCAGCTCCCACCTCTTCCTCTGGCAGCTCATTCCATATACGCACCACCCTGGCGCATCGGAGGCTTAATAGGGATTTATAAAATCACGAGAGGCCTGGATAGGATAAATAGGCAAGGTCTTGTCTCTGGGATGGGGGAAGTCCAAAACCATGCAGAGGACAGTGCAGAACATCCAAAGAAATTGACAAGTTGATGCAATGGGTGGATACGTGGCAGATGACAATCAATGCAGAGAAGTATAAGATGGCATACTTTGGTACAAAGATTCTGGGAAGACTGAATCAAACAAAAGCATGATTGTAAATTGTGTGCAAGAGTAAAGAGATCTGAGTGTATATATGCAGAATTCATTAAAGATTGATGGCATGGTGGCTCAGTGATTAGCATTGCGACCTCACAGCACCAGGGACTCAGGTTTGATTCTAGCCTCAGACGACTGTCTGTGTGGAGTTTGCATATTCTTCCCGTGCCTTGTATGGGTTTCGTCTGGGTATTCTGGGTACAATCTGAAGGTGTGCAGGTTAGGTGGATCGGCCATGGGAAATTGCCCATTGTGTCCAGGGATGTGCAGGCTAGTTGGATTAGCCATAGAAAATGCAAGGTTATGGGGTTGGGTCTGGGTGGGATGCTCCTTGGGGAGTTTGGTTTAGACTTAATGGGCTGAACGGCCGGCTTCCATACTATTGGTATCTTATGACAGGAGGAGAGAGCTGTTAATAAAGCACATAGGATTCTATGTATCATTAATATGGGCACAGAACAAGGAACAAGGAGGTTATTCTAAACTTGTATAAGATGGTGTTCAACCTCAGCTGGAGTATCATGTACAGTTCTGGGTATCACATTTTAAGAAAGATGTGAATTCATTGGAGAGAGTGTAGAAGAAGTTTACAAGAATGGTACCAGGAATGAGAAACTTCAGTTATAAGGATAGATCTGAGTAGCTGGTTTTGTTTTCCTTGGAACGGGAAAGTTAGATACAAGTTTTCAAAACCATGACAGTGGAGACAGGGAGAAATCGTTCCCACCTGTAAGAGGATTGAGAACTGGGGGGCACAGTTTCGAAGTGTTTTGCGAAAGAGACAAACGTGAGCTGAGAAAAACAATTGCACCCAGTGAGTTAGTCAGGTGATGGTTAAATGATTATTTGGATGGAAATGGTGCGTAAGGGTATGGGGAAAGGCCAGGCGATTGGTCCTCCATCTAAGTGCTTAGACAATGAAGGGCCGAATACTCACTTTCTGCACCTGCAATTCTGTGACTAACCATAAAATCACACATTCAACAGCTGATTGAATGCTGCGATCGGGGACAATTGTAGAATGAATGAACTGAGTTCTACCAAATGGTCTCGGTCATTTACATTCACCTTGGTGACTTTATGAACAGATTTAGTTCTGAATATCTCTGTAGTTTCTATCGTTCAACAGACATGGGACTCCTACTTATCTGAAGTCCCTCTTAATCAATAATAACTATGACTGACCTGGGAAATATCAAAAGGATATGGATAAAGAGCTGGCAGTTTGAATGAGAACAGGCTTCAGTTAACAAGTGGCTAAACACTGGAATGTGACTGTGAAGTCTACAACTGAAGGTAGGCAAGCTGCACTGCACATTTACAAAGGGAAAGAAGTGTAGTGAATAAGGAGATCAATCAGAGACAGAGTGAAGCCCTCAGGACAACCCACTGCAACACTGAGACTCTGCACTGGCTGCTGCTTGAGCTGCAATGGAAGATGAGATTATCAGATGGGGCCATGAGAAGCTACACCTTGATGAGGTCAGCTCATGGCCTCATTGCGCTCACCATCATTTCCTTGGGCCCCATGCTCTGTGTGAGGCCCTGTGCAAAAATAGGTGGTCGACAAGATCCCCCATGGGAGACTGGTGAGCAAGGTTAGATCTCATGGAATACAGGGAGAACTACTATTTGAGTACAGAGCTGGCTCAAAGGTAGAAGACAGAAGGTGGTGGTGGAGGTGATTTTTCAGACTGGAAGCCTGTGACCAGTGGAGTGCCACAAGGATCAGAGCTGGTCCACTACTTTTCATCATTTATATAAATGATTTGGATGCGAGCATAAGAGGTACAGTTAGTAAGTTTGCTGATGACACCAAAATTGGAGATGCAGTGGACAGCAAAAAAGGTTACTTCAGAGTAAAATGGGATCTGAATCAGTTGGACCAACGGGCTGAGGAGTGGCAGAAGGAGTTTAATTCAGATAAATGCGAGGTGCTGCATTTTGGGAAAGCAAATCTTAGCAGGACTTAAACACTTTCTGGTAAAGTCCTAGCGAGTGTTGCTGAACAAAGAGATCTTGGAGTGCAGGTTCATAGCACCTTGAAAGCGAAGTCGCACATAGGATAGTGAAGAAGGCATTTGTTATGCATTCCTTTATTGGTCAGAGTATTGAGTACAGGAGTTGGGAGGTCATGTTGCGGCTGTACAGGACATTGATTAGGCCACTGTTGGAATATTGCGTGCAATTCTGGTCTCCTTCCAATCAGAAAAGTGTTGTGAAACTTGAAAGGGTTCAGAAAAGATTTACAAGGATGTTGCCAGAGTTGGAGGATTTGAGCTATAGGGAGAGCCTGAACAGGCTGGGGCTGTTTTCCCTGGAGCGTCGGAGGCTGAGGGGTGACCTTATAGAGAGTTATAAAATCATGAGGCGCATGGATAAGGTAAATAGGCAAAGACGTTTCCCTGGGGTGGGGGAGTCCAGAACTAGAGGGCATAGGAATAGGGTGAGAGGGGAAAGATATAAAAGAGACCTAAGGGGCAACACTTTCGTACAGAGCGTGGTACGTGTATGGAATGAGCTGCCAGAGGAAGTGGTGGAGGCTGGTACAATTGCAACATTTAAGAGGCATTTGGATGGGTATATGAATAGGAAGGTTTTAGAGGGATATGGGCTGGGTGCTGGCAGGTGGGACTAGATTGGGTTGGGATATCTAGTCGGCATGGACGGGTTGGACCGAAGGCTCTGTTTCCGTGCTGTACATCTCTGTGACTCTATCTGGACTCCTCTCTGGTGAGGAGTCTGGCAGGAGCCTATAGGACAAAATGTTTGGGTGTGGCGTTTATTTTATTCATTCACAGGTTGAGGGTGTCACTGGCTCAGGTAGCATGTATTCCCCATTCCTAGTTGCCCAGAGATTCTTCCTGTCCCCCCCCTCCTCCCAGTAATCGACAATGGATTGATGATTATCATTTTGTTCTTAATTCTGGATTTTTATTGAATTCAAATTCCATTTGATGTGTGGGCTTCAAACTCAGATCCCCAGAACGTGATCAGGGTCTCTGGATTAACAGTTCAGTGATTACACCACTCGGCCATCAGTTCCCCTCCGTGTGTATCAATCAGCCGTGGTCTGTCTAATACCTCAACAAAGTTCACAGGATTCTCTTGAACAGAATTTATGTGCGATCACACCCTCCACAGAGCAAGCACTGTCCCCCCAATCCCGGCCGCAGCTCACTCACGCCCAGTGACCCATCACACGCTGACCTCACTTCTGCACGATTTCCAAGCAGTGTCAGAGTGAGTGATGGCCTTTTATCAGTGTCAGACACTCCCCACCCCTCTCAACCTTCAGCCTCTTGCTTCACTCCTTGGTCAGGCAGCAATTTGAAGATATCTGAATCATTCAGGTCACTGTAGAGGTTGCACTGCCTGCAGATTGGAAACCCTTTTGGTTGTGGGTGATGGTAAAGCAGTGTGTAACATGCTGTCATCCTTGATGGGTTCAGCCCGGTCAATGGACACTACCACGACAGGGTAAACACTGACAGCCATACCTGCTTCCCTCTGCTCTGTCCCTGCTCCTGCTACTGGATATATTCCACATTGTCCTGCATGGACAGGGAAATATGTCTATGAGTGCATTTGGCAGGGAGCAGGGAATATGCTATGTTATTGGATTAGAGTGGTACTGGAAAAGCACAGCAGTTCAGACAGCATCCGAGGAGCAAGAAACTCGACGTTTCAGGCAAAAGCCCTCCATCAGGAATACAGGCAGAGTGCCTGAAGGGTGGAGAGATAAATGAGAGGAGGGTGGGGGTGGGC
>NC_057716.1:30358221-30391551 GCF_004010195.1 Chiloscyllium plagiosum | reverse complement strand
TCCCGACCTCTCCGCCCCCACCCCCGTCTGACCTATCACCCTCACCTTGACCTCTTTCCACCTATCACATTTCCGACGCCCCTCCCCCAAGTCCCTCCTCCCTACCTTTTATCTTAGCCTGCTGGACACACTTTCCTCATTCCTGAAGAAGGGCTTATGCCCGAAACGTCGATTCTCTTGTTCCCTGGATGCTGCCTGACCTGCTACGCTTTTCCAGCAACACATTTTCAGCTCTGATCTCCAGCATCTGCAGACCTCACTTTCTCCTCCTTGACAGGCAAATAGCCTGCATCCACGCTTTAGGATTCAATGACTCCAACATGTTGTAGGTAGGTGAGCGTGGGACAATTTGAATGGAGTAGTGTAAGCGTGGTCAGCAGTGGAGTTAGATAGGTTAGTGGATGGATTAATCCCCACACTGCTGATATTACCATGAAGGACTCTTTTTTTCAATTCTCTCCCTTTGCCTGAAATGTGGAGTCCCTCAGGTTAAACCTCCACCATAGAATCCCTACAATGTGGAATAGTCCCTTCAAGTCTGCAGACCCACCGCCCTATCTCCGCACACCCACATTTCCCATAATCAATCCACCAATGGCATGGTGGCACAGTGGTTAGCACTGCTGCTTCACAGCCCCAGAGACCCAGGTTCAATTCCCGCCTCAGGCAACTAACTGTGTGGAGTTTGCACGTTCTCCCCGTGTCTGCGTGGGTTTCCTATGAGTGCTCCGGTTTCCTCCCACAATCCAAAAATGTGCAGGTTAGGTGAATTGGCCATGCTAAATTGCCTGTAGTGTTAGGTGAAGGGGTAAATGTAGGGGAATAGGTCTGGGTGGGTTGCCCTTCAGAGGGTCGGTGTGGACTTGTTGGGCTGAAGGGCCTGTTTCCACACTGTAAGTAAATAATCTAATCTAAACCTGCACATCTTTGGAGGAAACCCATGCAGACACAGAGAGAGCATGCAAACTCCAAATGGCCACTCGCTCAAGGCTGGAATCGAACCCAGATCCCTCTCAGTCCTTCATTTGATGGAGTCCAAGTTGGAAAATCTGGAAGGATGTGGCAAACATTGCAACCAAGGTTAGGAGCCAGGACAGATCCCAACAATAAAGCACATGGGTTTCTGGCCCACCTCAATAAAATCTCCTTCAACGTTTCAAACTTATGATCTTCTGACTTATTTTCTGTTTCCATTCCAGCACAGGCCTCTTGGGCTGAATGGCCTGTTTCTATGCTGCAGGCTTGATGAAACTCCACATAAAATTCACCTGGTCTGGCCTTAGATGGAGCGCACCTTCGGTTATTGAAAGCAAGGTGAAGATAATTCTAGAGACCCTTCTAATCTTCCTCAGGAATGGTTACAAAACCAGAGGGCCTGAGGATTGCAAATACCATGGCCCAGCTTGAGAAAGGGGAGAGGGACAAACTCAACCAGTACATCCCTGGCCGTGTAACACCGATGCTAGGGAAATTTTGAGAGATGATGATCTGAGACAAAATTAATTATCACTTGGAAAAATATGCCTTAATATGTGACGTTCAGACTGGAATTACTAAAGGCAGGTCATACTCGATTTAATTGAGTTTTTCAATGAAGTAGTGGAAGATAAGGTGTAGAGTACATGAACTTGAAAAGAGTTTTGATAAAATATGGAAATATCAAAGCATTCAAAATAGGAGCAGGAGTGGCTATTTGACCCTTCAAGCATGCTCTACTATGAATATGATCATGGCTGAGCATCAAACTCAGTACCCTGTTCCTACTTTCTCCCCATACCCTTTGATTTCTTTAGCCCCAAGAGCTATATCTAACTCCTTTTGAAAACATTCAAAACAGCAAATAATAAACTTGTTAGCGAAACAATGGATTTAAAGGGCAGTGGCCAATCGGATTCCAAATTTGGCTAAAAGGTACAAATGGTTGTATTTCAAATGGGAGGAAAGTCTACAGGTGTGTCTCCCAGTGGTCAGTATTAGGAGTACTACTATTTTTGATACCTGTCAATCTTCAGAATTTGCAAATGCAGAACATAATTTCTTAATTTGCAGATGACATAAAATTTGGAAGCATACTGAAAAATCACTTTGTCAGATGGAGACAGGCTGGTGGATAGACTAAAAGTTGGCAAATTTAAATTTAGCTAAATACCAACACCAGGAATATAGTTTGAGAAGGTCTTTGGTAAAACTTATAATCTTATAATGAATTCTGAAAGGAGGCAAATACATGGTCAAGTGTGTAATGTTTATTGTTTCTTTGAACAATCATCCCTGTCTACTGGATTCCTTTTCACCGTGGAAATTATTGTAGTTGTTTGTACCTCAAACCCAAAGCCAACATTTCAGTTTTATGCACAATTGCTCCATCTAGTGGTGATGTCGGTGACAACGACGGCCTAAATAAAGCAGAGAAGTATGAAATGATAGTTTAGAGAATAACTAAGCAGAAAAAATGCAAAACGAATTGTACAAATTTAAGAGGAGTGGAGGAATCTGGAGGTATAAGCAGACAAAATAACACGAATAGTGCAAGGAAACATTGAAAAAATCTGCTACAGAGGTACAGTGGAATCTTGGCTGTAAAAGCTGAGGCAATGAGTACAAAAGGGAAGTTGTGCTAAAGGTTAAATTGGCAAGATACCAGCTGATGCTTACTGCTCAATTCTACACCTTCTACCTTTGGAGTATATGAAAGACCGAGAACAGAGTTTACCAGCGGCAGGGGGTCTTCCCTTCTCAAACATTGAGAAACAGAAGGTGCAGAGTGAAGGTGATTGGCATCAGAGTGAAAGGAGAAAAATCTCCTTTGGTCAGTGAGTGGTCGGGATCTGGAAGGCACTGCCTCAGATTGTGGCAGAGGCAGATTCAATAATGGCCATGAAATGGAAATTGGATTCAGTTATCTGAGAAGGAAACATTTACAGGACAAGGTGGGGAAACGGAAGCAGAGTTCAAGACTGGGAATGGCCGTTTAGACCAAAAGACCATCAGACATAGGAGTGGAAGTAAGGCCATTCGGCCCATCGAGTCCACTCCGCCATTCAATCATGGCTGATGGCCGTTTCAACTCCACTTACCCGCATTCTTCCCGTAGCCCTTAATTTATCAATCTCTGCCTTGAAGACATTTAGCGTCCCGGCCTCCACTGCACTCTGCGGCAATGAATTCCACAGGCAAATTTGTCTTGTGGAGTTCCAGCACACACACACACACACCCCAGAGGCAGAATGTTACATCTCAGAAGGAATTCTAGTATTTAAAATACCAGAACAAGTAACAACAATATCCATTTCCACATGATGTTTAGTGTAAGTTTAGATCCTAAGATACTTCACAAGACACAAAGCCAAGCAAGATAGCTCTCAGGGAGTTGTGGGACTCGAAGATTGTAGAGACAGGGAGAGATGAGGCCATGGGGATATTTGAAACACAACCAGAATTTTAAAATTGAGATGACGCTTAACCGGGAGCCAATATAGGTCAGTGGGCACAGGAGTAGGGTGAGAATGGGATTTAGTGCAAGACATGGGAACCAGAATTTGGGGTGAACTGAAGCTTATAAAAGGTAGAATAGGCAAGGCACCGAGAATGTGTGTCATGGTTACGTTCACAGATAACAACAGCACAGCCAAGGGGAAAATGTTTCCAGAGACAGACTGATCGGCAGCATTTCAGGTGCAGTGATTGAAAGAAGGGAATGATGTCAATATTCTTTTTAGGGAGCATATTGTCATGACCTGGAATGCAATTTCTGAAAGGAGTGGTGGAAGTAAATCTGAGAAGAGCTTTCAAAAGGAACTCTTCGACGTCCCTGGACTGCTTCAATTCTTGTCTCTTCCTAATCCTGATTTTCCTCATTCTGCCATTGAAGGTGTGCATTCAGTTGCTGCTAGAATTCCCTCACTACTTCTTCCAACCTGCATTCAATCTGCTCTATTGGACCCTCACATTGCTTGATGTTATTCTTTGTTTGAAAATGGCCCTGTGAATCATAGGTTCCCTACCACTATGGAAACAGGCCATTTTTTTGGCCCAATAAGTCCACACTGGTCCTCCAAAGAGGAACTCACCCAGACCCATTCCCCTACCCTATTACTCTACGTTTAACCCTAACTAATGTACCTAACCTGCACATCCCTGAACATTATGGGCAATTTGGCATGGCCAATTCACCAAACCTGGGGGAGGAAACCGGAGCACCCGGAGGAAACCCCTGCAAACCTGGGGAGAATGAGCAAACTCCACTGGGTTGGAATCAAACCCGGGTCCCTGCTGCTAGTGCAACCACTGATCTTAAATTGCACTAAAAGAGCACTGTATAAATGCATATTGTTATTCATTCGAACAACACTGTTCATCTTCTAAACTCTTGAAGGGAACAATTCGGATTGTGATAAGGGAAAGGGCAAGGGAGTGGGACAAATTGATAAAGGTTTAGCAAAGAGGCCTGATTAGTGCTGGAACAACAACTGACCCTCCGGTGACCTGATGTCAACAAGGCCTGTCTGAACTGGCCATAAGACCCCACCTCCTCGAACGCTCAAGGCCGTGACTGGAGCCCAGGACCCAATTGGGAGCACAGACCCAGCTCTCAGAGCAACAGACTTCCGTCACCGACATCCGGGATCGACTGGGGGCAGTCACCTACCCAGGGAACATGGGAGAAGTGCAGGATTTCAGGTGAGACTGAAATTTGGGGGTTTCAAGTCACCCCCTCCCCAGCATGCACCTGGCAGGTGGCCATGCCATTGAGAATGACAGGGATGAACCTCGAGCCTGACTCACCTTCCAAAGGGAATTGAGAGATGCTGTGTGCTTGGTTTTCCAGAGACATGGCTCACTCCTGCTACACCTGACTGTGCCTTGCACCCTGAGAGATTTTCAGTTCACCGAACGGATTGCTTGGCTTCCTCGGGTAAGGTAAGGGGCAGTGGGGTCTACCTCCTGATCAACACCTCCTGCTGCTCAGATGTGGCGAACCTGGCAAGCTAATGCTTCCCGGGCCTGGAATATCTTACAGTGAAGTGCTCCTATCTACTGCATGCCTTTTGGGTTTACCTCAGCTATCCTGACAGCAGTCAGTCAATGCGGTCATGATGAAGTATACAACACTACAAACAGTCTTAAAACAGAACACTCTGAGGTCTTGTTCATGTAACTGGTGACTTCAACTGGGTCAACCTCAAGAATGTGCTATCAAAAAACCCTCAACACATCTCCTGTCCAGCAGAGGTCTGAACATCCTTGACTGTTGCTATACAACCATCAAGGGTGCCTGCCCTTCCATTCCTCTTCCGTATTTTGGAAAATCAGATCACATCACTGTGCTCCTCCTCCTGGCTGACAAGCAGAAGCTGAAGTGTGAGGACCCAATACAGTGTAGTGTCGGTCTCAGGCAATGGAAGGACTTCTACAGGACTGCTTGGAGTTGGTGGACTCGTCCATATTCGAGAACTCAGTGGCCAACTGAAATGAGTATGCCATTACGCCCCATTACAGACTTCATTAGCAAGTGTGTGGAAGACTGCATGTCAAAGAAATTCCCCAACCGGAAACCCATGGCTGAACCGGGAGATCCACTCCCTATGAAATCCTGGTCTGAGGCATGCAAGTCAGGCAACACTGAACTATACAGAAAATCCAGGTACAATCTTTGTAAGGCCATCAGAGACACCAAGACACAAACCAAACTAAACCTGAGACTAACCACGTGGAGTCATAAAATCATAGAGATGTACAGCACGGAAACAAACCCTTTGGTCCAACTTGTCCATGCCGACCAGATATCCTAACCTAATCTAGTCCCATTTTCCAGCACCTGGCCCATATCCCTCCAAACCCTTCACATTCATATACCCATCCAGTGCCTTTTAAGTGTTGGAATTGTACCAGCCTCCACCACTTCCTCTGGCAGCTCATTCCAGAGGTGCACCACCCTCTGTGTGAAAAGTTTGCCCCTTAGGTCTCTTTTATATCTTTCCCCTCTCACCCTAAATCTATGCCCTCTAGTTCTGGACTCCCCCACACCAGGGAAAATACCTTATTTGTTTATCCTATCCATGCCCCTCATGATTTTATAAACCTCTATAAGGTTACCCCTCAGCCTCCAACACTTCAGGAAAAACAACCTAGCCTATTCAGCCTCTCCCTATAGTTCAAATCCTCCAACCCTGACAACATCTTTGGTGGCACGGTGGCTCAGTGGTTAGCACTGCTGCCTCACAGCACCAGAGTCCCAAGTTCAATCCCAGCCTTGGGCGACTGTCTGTGTGGAGTTTGCACATTCTCCCTGTATCTGTGTGGGTTTTCTCAGGGTGCTCCTGTTTTGTTGGTCAGTTAGAGCGTGGTGTTAATAACGACAAGGCCATGGGTTCAATCCCCACACTGACCAATTCTACTGCTGAGGTGGGCAAGCCAGCGATCTTTGCAGTGCCATGTCAGAGTTGGTGATTGCTTAGGGGAAAAATTAACTCAGTTGGATGGATGGCTGGTTTGTGATATAGAGTGACACCGCTAATATGGGTTCAATTCCTGTACTGGCTGAGATTACTATGGAGTACTCACCTTTTCAGTGGGTGGCACAGTGGTTAGCACTGCTGCCTCACAGCGCCAGAGACCCGGGTTCAATTCCTGCCTCAGACAACGAACTGTGTGGAGTTTGCACATTCTCCTCGTATCTGCGTGGGTTTCCTCCGGGTGCTCTGGTTTCCCCCCCACAGTCCAAAAATGTGCAGGTTGGGTGAATTATTCTAGCTAAATTGCCCGGAGTGTTAGGTGAAGGGGTAAATGTAGGAGAATGGATCTGGGTGGGTTGCGCTTTGGCGGGTCGGTGTGGATTTGTTGGGCCGAAGGGCCTGTTTCCACACTGTAAATAATCTTATCTTTGTAAATCTTTTCTGAACCCTTTCTAGTTTCACAACATCCTTCCAATAGGAAGGAGACCAGAATTGCACGCAATATTCCAACAGTGGCCTAACCAATGTCTTGTACAGCCACAACATGACCTCCCAACTCCTGTTCTCGATACTCTGACCAATAAAGGAAAGCATACCAAACACCTTCTTCACTATCCTATCTACCTGTGACTCCACTTTCAAGGAGCTGTGAGCCTGCACTCCAAGGTCTCTTTGTTCGGCAACACTCCTCAGGACCTTACCATTAAGTGTGTAAGTCCTGCTCTGATTTGCTTTTCCAAAATGCAGCACCTCGCATTTATGTAAACTAAACTCCATCTGCCACTTCTCAGCCCATTGACCCATCTGATCAAGATCCTGTTGCAGTCTGAGGTAACTTTCTTGGCTGTCCACTACACCTCCAATTTTTGTGTCATCTACAAACTTACTAATTACACCTTCTATGTTTACATCCAAATCATTTGTAGCAAGGCTTACTCAACATAACGGGCTAAAAGGTGAAGTTAAATAGAATTGCGGGCAACAGTACATCCCTACCAGACAAGCTCAATGCATTCTACACTTGCTTTGAACAGGGGGGCAGTGAAACAATGTCACCTGTCCCAACAGCCTCAGATGCACCACTGAAGATGTTAGATCGGCCTTCTTGAGAGTGAAACCACAAAAAATGATTGGCCTGGATAGAATCCCCAGCTAGGAGAAAGTGAGGACTGCAGATGCTGGAAATCAGAGCTGAAAAAGTTGCTGGAAAAGCACAGCGGGTCAGGCAGCATCCAAGGAGTAGGAGAATCGATGTTTCGGTTATAAGCCCTTCTTCAGGAATCCTCAACTGTGTACTCAGATCCTGTGCAGACCAGCTGGTAGGATTATTTGCTGACATCTTTAACCACTCCTTACTAGAAACTGCAGTCCCCACCTGCTTCGAGAAGACCACTGTTTTCCCAGTGCAGTGTGCCTCAATGACTACCACCCAGTTTCTCTGACCTCCATAATAATGAAGTGCTCCAAGCGGTTACTCATGGCTCTCATTAACCCCTTCCCAGTCATATTGCTTTGATCCTTTGCAATTTGCAACAAGTCCACAGCAGATGCCATCTTCCTGGCCCTACATTCATCCTGGAACATTTGGATAACAAGGATGCCTACATCAGGCTCCTACTTGTTAACTACAGTTCTGCCTCCAACACCATAATTCCAAACAAACTCCAAGACCGAGGTCTCAGCTCCATGCTCTGTGACTGGATGCTCAACTTCCTGATTCATAGACCCCAAATAGGAAGAATAGGTGGCAACACCTCCTCTATCATAATCCTTCATACCAGTGCCCCAACGGCTGAATACTCAGCACCTTACTGTACTCCTTATACACTCACAACTGTGTGGCCAAATTCCATCCCAACTTCATTTATAACTTTACTGAGGGCACCACTGTTGTAGGTGGGATCTCAAACAATGATAAGACAGGGAAGAAACTGAGTGCTTAGTGGCATGGTATAAAGATAACAAATCTCTTCAGCAACATCAGCAAAATGAAGGAGCCGGTCATTGACTTTGGAAACGGAGTGGAGGGCACGCCCCTGTCTGCATCAATGTTGCCGAGGTAGGGATGGTCAAGAGCATCAGGTCCGGGGAGTGATTACCACCAACAATCTGTCCTGCTCCACCCAATGTGGTCAAGAAAGCACAACAATGTCTCTATTTTCTCAGGAGGTGAAGGAAATCCAGTTTGTCCATAATGAGTCTTACCGATTTTTATGGATGTACCATAAAAAGCATCCTATCTGGATACATCACAGTGTGGTATAGCAACTGCTCAGCCTAAGGCTGCAAGAAACTAGGGAGTTGTGAACACAGCCCAGTCCATAATGCAAACCCACCTCCCACCCATCCATAATTGCTGCTGCATCAGGAAAGCAATTAATGTAATCAAAGAGCCCTCCCATCCCAGTTATACTCTCTTTCACTCTCTTCTGTCAGGCAGAAGATATAAAAGTTTGAATACATGTACAAACAGACTCAAGAATAGCTTCTTCCCCATTGTTATCAGACTTCTGAACGGAAATCTCAAATGTTAATTGTGATCACTCTCTCTCTCTCTGCACCTTCTCTGCAGCTGTAGCTCTATATTCTGCATTGTGTTCTGCTACTTTGATGCACTTTGTGCAGTACAATGTGTCTGTAGAGAACAGAAAACAACACTGTTCACTGTATATCGTTACACAGAGTAATAGAGTCCTACAGCAAGAAGATAAGCCCTTGGCCCAGACTGGACCATGCCAACCAAAACATCCATCCACGCTAACCCCATTCCCTTGAACTTGGCCCATATCCTTCTAATCCTTTTCTACCCATATATTTCTTCAGATGCCTTTTAGATGTTTTTAATGTACCCACCTTAACCACTTCCACTAGCAGCTCATTCCATATGTGTACCACCCTATCTGTAAAACAAAATGCCTCTCACGTTTCCTTTTATTCTTTCCCCTCTAAGAGGAAACTGATGCCCTCAAGTCCTCGATTCCCCAACCCTTGGAAAAAGACTAAGTGCATTCACTCTATCCATGCCTCTCATGATCTTATACACTTCTCTAAGATCCCCTCTCAGTCTCCTCCAATCGAAACAAAAAGGTCCTACCTTGTCCAATGTTTCCCTACAACTCAGACCGTTGAGTCCTGGCAACATTCTTGTAAATTTCTTCTCTGCACCCTTTCCAGTTTAATAATATCCTTCCTATGGTAAGGTGACCAAAACTGAACACAATAATCCAAGTGCGGCCTCACCAACATCCTGTACACCTGCAACATAACTTCCCAACATCTATACTCATTTGCCCTGACTGATGAAGGCCAGTTTGCCAAAAGCCTTCTTCACTGTCTTGTCTACCTGTGACTCCACTTTCAGAGAACTGTGAACCTAAATCCAAGGTCCGTCTGCTCCACTACACTCCTTAAGGCATTCACCATGAAACTCCTACTTTGATCTGACTTTCCAAAATGCAAGACCTCACACTTATCTATATTAAACTCCATTTGCCATTTCTCGGCCCACTTCCCCAGCTGATCAAGGTCCTGCTGCAACTTCTGATAACCTTCTTCACTGTCCATGATACCACTCTATTTTAGTGTCATCTGCAAACTTACTAATCATGCTTTGTCCATTCTCATCCAAATCATTGATATAGATAACAAACAGTAATGGGCCCAGCACCAACCCCTGAGGCACTCCACTAATCACAGGCCTCCAGTCTGACAAGCATCCTTCCACTATTACCCTCTGCTTCCTACCATCAAGGTGGTCCGGAGTCCGTGTGGGATGAATGTTTCCTGATGAAGGGCTTTTGCCCGAAACGTCGATTTTACTGCTCCTCGGATGCTGCCTGAACTGCTGTGCTCTTCCAGCACCACTAATCCAAATTCCTACCATCAAGCCAATTCTGCATCCAATTTGCAAGCTCTCCCTGGGCTCCATATGAACTAACCTTCCACAGCAGCCTACCATGTGGAACCTTATCAAAGGCTTTACTGAAATCCATATAGACTATGTCTACTGCCCTACCCTCGTCAACCTTCCTGGTCAATTCATCAAAGAACTCTAACAACTTTGTGAAGCATGATCTTCCATGCATAAAGCCATGCTGACTATTCTTAGTCAAACCCTGTCTTTCCAAATGCATGTATATCTTAATTCAGAGTCTTCTCAAGTGACATGTGACAACAATAAATCAAGACATCAAATCACAGAGTCATAGAATGGCCTCAATCTGTGTTGTATCCTTCTATAATTCTACTCTGCAAATCACTCTTGAACAATTCACTTCTAATTGACATCAAGGTGTCATTATTTGCCCAACAGAAGTAGCCGAACAATGTGCAAAAAATACAGTCAAACCTCATACTACTACTCTTGACGAAGTTATCTGAATTCTCACCACTGAATCAGAAAACTCTCGGTACCAGGATATCCCACTCTCAGGCAAAATCTGAAAATAATCTGCTAAAATTGAGGCAGTGCTTCACTAGGAGCCAGGCTGACAACAGGTGTTCGCCTTTCCAGTAAAACATTCAGCTAAGATCCTCATATTTAAAAAAAATGTATTTTGAAGTAGAGCTGAGCGGGTTTTCTTCGTGTCCTGCTCAATATTTAATCCTCAATTGACATCACTAAAATCCAATTAGTGTCTCTGACCGTGGCACAATGGCTCATGCCACCTCACAGCGCTAGGGACCCAGGTTTGATTCCAGCCTCAGGTGACTGTCTGTGTGGAGTTTGCACATTCTCCCCGTGTCTGCGTGGGCTTCCTCCGGGTCCTCCGGTTTCCTCCCACAGTCCAAAGATGTGCAGGTCAGGTGAATTGGCCATGGGAAATTGCCCATCGTGTTCGGTGCTTTAGTCAGAGGGAAATGGGTCTGGGTGGGTTCCTCTTCAGACGGTCAGTGTGATCTTGTTGGGCCGAAGGGCCTGTTTCCACACTGTAGGGGAATCTAACCTCAGTGTTGGCTGTGCAACCCTGCTGTGGTGAAAACTGGGGAGGTGTACTGTCCATGTGACAGCAGTGACTACTTTTCATTGACTACAAAGCTCATTGGGACATCTTGAGGTGGCAATATTACCACAGAGACCGTGATACAGTTATCACAAGCAAAGAGATTGATATTACAATCCTTATGTTTCTCAATATTTGAAAGCGATTCATGAAAGATCCGCGAGTTTTCCCAACTTCTTTATTTAATGTATCTCATAATTCATTCCAAGACCTTACCGCAGGCATTTGGAACAGTCAGACATAAATATTACATTGGCTACTTGCTGGTTTACAGCAACTGTCTGGAACTTTAATTATATAAATCTGAAAGATATAACTTTTTGATCTGTCTCTGGTCTTATCTTGATAAAGTTGAAAATTACTTTGTAATTTATAGCATGCAAATATAGAATTCCTACAGTGTGAAAGCAGACCTTCCAAAGAGCATCCCAACCATTCTTGTAACCCTATATTTCTCATAGCTAATCCACCTAACCTGCACATCCCTGTACACTATGGGCAACTTTGTGGGTGGCACGGTGGCACAGTGGTTAGCACTTCTGCCTCACAGCACTAGAGACCCGGGTTCAATTCCTGCCTCAGGTGATTCACTGTGTGGAGTTTGCACGTTCTCCCCGTGTCTGCATGGGTTTCCTCCGGATGCTCCGGTTTCCTCCCACAGTCCAAACATGTGCAGGTTAGGTGAATTGGCCATGCTGAATTGCCAATAGTGTTAGATAAAGGGATAAATGCAGGGGAATGGGTCTGGGTGGGTTGCACTTTGGCGGGTTGGTGAGGACTTGTTGGGCCGAAGGGCCTGTTTCCACACTGTAAGTAATCTAATCTAATCAACTTGGCATGGCCAATCCACCTTTGGATTGCACATCTGTGCACTGTGGGAGGAAGCTGCTGTGGATGGCACGGTGGCTCAGTGGTGCATCACAGCACCAGGGACTCGGGTTCAGTTCCCACCTTGGGCGACTGTCTGTGCAGAGTTTGCTCTGTGCTGGGATACTTTCTTCAGAAAGAAGTTTAAAAATATGAATGGAATCATTGTTCAGTGTTCAGGATTCTCTGAAGCAGCAAGCATTATAATATTGTGTCCAGAAGGAAGAAGGTGAGGTTTGAATATGAGAATATGTGGCTTTCTCCCCAGAGATCTCTGCAGAGATCTTTATCTGTCTCATAAGCAAAATAGGCAGCAAAGGTTCTCCCTGAGGCAGGAAATACTTTGAAGGGAATGCATCCCCTTTCCTTGACTTTGTCCTGAGTCATTAGTCATCTCTTCCTTTCCTCAGAGATTGCTTTCTAAGTGGGATCTTTATTAAGCCTGAGATAGATGACATTCGAATGTTAATTCTATGAAACAAGCTTTGCCACAGCTGGAGGTGTAGAACCTTTTTGTAAATGTCAATTAATATGTAATAATGCCAGTTTTAAAAATAACCTGAGGCGGGAATTGAACCCGGGTCTCTGGCGCTGTGAGGCAGCAGTGCTAACCACTGTGCCACCGTGCCGCCCATTTTTGTAAATGTCAATTAATATGTAATAATGCCAGTTTTAAAAATAACCTTCATCAAACTTGGTTCCTTCCTCCCACCTTCCAAAATATAAGCGTCTTGACAATTGCAAATTACCTTGAAAATAGTCATTCTTGAAAATATCTTGCAGACTTTAGAGTGCAAGGTTCTTCTTACCTAATACCCCTCTGTATTAACCATTCTCTGTGTGGGATCTGCAGCATTTGGGAGCAGGGAACATAATAGGCAAGCTGATCAACCAATCAGATTGAAGAATCCTCACCAACAGCAAAGCAGGAGTTGAGAAGTAAGAAATGTAAAATAATTCAAAATCATTGTGCTGAAATTAGAATAAAGATTGTGAGATATACAGGTGATTAAGGGAGAAATTTGAGTAGAAAAAGCCACAAACCTTTAAACAATATGCATTTTATTTGCCAAAAGCATCTGCAGAAACTGGTTTTCTTATGAGGGAATATAACTCCACAAAGGCAGTGAGGTTATTCAGCAGTAATTTTGACTTAATACATTGTTAAATATTCAGTAACTTTGGATTGAAAAAAACTTTAGCTTTTCACTGGCCTTAAGCTTGTTAATAGCAGGTAACTTGTTTAAGATTGCAGGTTTACAGTGGTTTCTGTGTTGCTTTTGTATGTAAAGGTTGCAGCAGTGTACCTTGTAATCATAGAGCATCACTGACAGTAATTTCCCAGGTTTCTGCATTTTACTATGCATATATAGTTATATATAAAATTATAATATACATAGTGATATATATATATATAAATATATATATGTGTGTGTGTGTGTGTGTATAGAACCACATATATTGTGGTGGAATGGTGGCTCAGTCGTTAGCACTGCTGCTTCATATTGCTTGGAACTCAGGTTTGATTCCACCCTCTGTCGGCATGGAGTTTGCATATTCTCCCTGCGTCTATGCGGGTTTCCTCTGGGTGCTCTGGTACCCTCCCACAGTACGTTAAGCGGATTGGCCATGCTAAATTGCTCCATAGATTGGTCATGCTAGATTGTCAACTTAGCATGGCCAATCCGCTTAACGTACTGTGGGAAGGTACCAGAGCACCCAGAGGAAACCTGCATAGACGCAGGGAGAATATGCAAACTCCATGCCGACAGAGGGTGGAATCAAACCTGAGTTCCAAGCAATATGAAGCAGCAGTGCTAACGACTGAGCCACCATTCCACCACAATATATGTGGTTCTATACACACACACACACACACATATATATATTTATATATATATATATCACTATGTATATTATAATTTTATATATAACTATATATGCATAGTAAAATGCAGAAACCTGAGAAATTACTGTCAGTGATGCTCTATGATTACAAGGATGTGCAGGCGAGGTGGATTAGCCATGGGAAACACAGGGCTACAGGGATAGGGTGGGTCGGGCTTCAAAAGGTCAGCGTGGACTAAATGGGATGAATGGACTGCTTCCACGCTGTAAGGGTTCTATGATTCTAGATGACCTCCACAGGTTGCTGTCAGAGTTACCCAGTAATAATGGCAGGTTAACCTATCACTGTTTGCACTGCCCCAAAGCCTGGATCATTGAATCATACAGAGCACGGAAACAGACTCTTCAGCTCAACGTATCCATGCTGGTAAGGTTTCCCAAACTAAACTAGTCCCATTTTCCTGCATTTGGTCTGTATCCCTCTGAACCTTTCCAATTCATGTAACTGTCCAAATGTCTATTAAATGTTGAAACTGTACCTGCATCTGCCATTTCTTCTGGCAGTTCATTCCACATACTAGCCACCCTGCATGGAAAAAGTTGTCCCTTGGGTCCGTTTTAAATCTTTCTCCTCTCTTCTTAAAACTATGCCCTCTAGTTTTGAACTCCCTTGCCCCTCAGGAAAAGACCTTTGCTATACACCTTACCTATGCCCCTCATGATTTTTTTTAACCTATTTCAGGTCACCCCTCAACCTCACATCTCAACCCCTCAACCACCTATACACCAGGGAAATAAGCCCCAGCCTATCCAACTTCTACTTATATTTCAAACCCTCCAGTCCTGCTAGCATAGTTGTAATTTTTTCTGCACCCTTTCCAATTTAATAATACCCTTGCTGTAGCAGGACAACCAGTACTGTACACAATAGTCCAAAAGTGGCCTCACCAACATTCTGTACAACTGCAAAATTACTTCCCAACTCCTCTACTCAATGCTCTGACCAATGAAAGCAAGGGTCCCAAAAGCCACAATTATTTACATATTCATTCAAAATCCTTTTCAAACCACTTCATGATCTCAGTCTGCCTGTTGTAAGCAACTTACTCTCGTTCTGTGTCCATAACGGCCTTACGTACTGTATTCTTATAATCCTAATTTCCTGTATGTCTGTTCCCAAAGATTGTAAATCTTTGGTCAATACCCAAGCCCCTCTGTTACTCGCCTCTCCATTTAAAAAGCCTTCTTAAAACTCACTTCTTGAATTGAATCCTAGCTCATCCCACCTAACGCTGTCCTAACTCATTCTTAGTATTAGGTTGTCGTTTGTGAAACCCTTCACAAATTTTTGCAACATAAAATGCAGCATATTAATTTGGGAAGAACTGTAGGTTTGCAAGGAGCAGAACCCCTAGGTCCTCGGCACATTGGAGGATTTTGTGGAACAGAAGAAACATTCATCAAGCCTGGATCTGGAGGAGGATATCTGGGATAGAGCAGCATTGAGACAATCCTTGAAGAAGTTTTCCTCCTCTCTCTCTATGCTACTTTCTCCCCACCCCTACCCTCCTCTCACTTATCTCTCCACCCTTCAGGCTCTCTGCATCTGCAGTCATTGTTTTTACCAAGTTGATTTTAACCCTACTGCGAATCCTCTTGCAAGGATGCCTGCCTTGAAGAAGTTTTCCTCCTCTCTCTCTATGCTACTTTCTGCCCACCCCCACCCTCCTCTCACTTATCTCTCCACCACTTATCTCTCTGCCTGTATTCCTGATGAAAGGCTTTTGCCCGAAACGTCGATTTTGCTGCTCCTCGGATGCTGCCTGAACTGCTGTGTTTTTCCAGCACCACTCTGATCTAGACTCTGGTTTCCAGCATCTGCAGTCATTGTTTTTACCCAGCATTGAGACAATGTCAGATCATAGACCATTGGGGATGATCAGATTAAGGGTCTTTGGGAATAATATCTGGGAGCTATTGGATGTAGTGTAGAGTTTCTGAGATTTGTAGAGTGCTGGGTTGGACGATTCTGAAAATAGTAGGGCAGCGAGTGGGGGCTGCCTGAATTCCAGCAATAATAATAAGACTGCTTGTTAAAGTTAAGCTGATTTTCTTTTTGCGATTTAACAAATATTGGAGGTACAGGATCTGACAGTCATATGGCACTGGAGTCCTGGTGAAATGCCATCCTCTGTAACATCACCCGATCTCTATTGGTCAATTTTACCTGCAATTGTTCTTGGTGTCATGCCATACTCTCATATCATCAGCTGACGTCAGCATTTACATTCCTACCTTAAATCACTTCAGAGCAAATCATAGATCTCCAACAATTACTCGGTAGAAGGCTACAGACCTACAATTGCACAATTTGCATTAATAATGAGCTTCCCAGCTTATAAAGTTTTTAACTGATATGAATTTTCACCAATCAGCAACCATTACTGTGCTGCTGCGGCAGTGTCCTTATCTATGATCTAGAAGGACTAGGCTCAAGTCCTACCCATGTCCAATATATCCAACAGTTTAATTAAAAACAAAATAATTTGAAAAATGCTATATAGAATGCTCAAAGTTTCTTAGTTATGTATATTTTCTACGTTTTTATATAGAACGTAGGTCTGAATCTCACATGTTTTGTGGGCTTATGTTCAATTGCAGCTCCATTTTACCACTCACTGTTCCAAGTACATCTCATTACTGACAGAATATTCCAGAGTTCACTGGCACTTCTCATGCCCGTGTCATCTTTAAAAGGTCGTTGTGCATCCTGGCCAGTGCTGGCAGTCTGGAGCTGCCCCGCATAATTCCTGACACCAGGGGGATATTGTCACCCTGCTATGCAGACAGGGACCTGGATGGGCTGGTGCAGATTTCACCAGATACCCACTCCGACTTCCATTGAAAGTTTTCTCAATATAAAGCTTGATTGGTAAGAAAGGAAGCTAAATATTAATAAGGTGAATTGGAGAATTAACAAGGTGGCTTACAAGCAATAGTCCCCTTTAATTGGCAACTCATTGACAAGCTGCTCTGCCAAAGCATAAAAGATGCAACGAGACTCAAAGTTAGACTGCTAATTGATTTAGAGAAGTTATTAACCAGCAGGATCACTCAGATAGATGGGTGACTGTCAGGAAAGGCAAGAAGGTAACTGAGAAGTCTCCTGTGGCTATTCCTCTCGCAAACAAAAACTCAGTTTTGGATACTGTTGGAAAGGCTAGTCTCTCAGAAGAAAATAGAACAGGTAGTCAGATCTTGGACACTAAGAATGAATCTTATGTTAGATGGGATTTGACAAGTTTTAAAGAGTAATTGTCTGAGGAGATTCTTCTGTCAAGAGCACAGATGGGAGATTCAGCAGAAGTGAGCATGAATCTAGGAGAACACATTAGATAGATAGAATTCCTAAAGTGTGGAAACAGACCATTTGGCCCAACAAGTCCACAGCAACTCTTCAAAGCTTATCCCATCCAGATCCATCCCCCTACCCTATTACTCAACATTTCCCCTGACTAATAAACCTAAACTACACACCCCTGAACACTGTGGGAAATTTGGCATGGCCAATTCACCTAGCCTGCATATCTTTGGACTGTGGGAGGAAACCTATACAGACACGGGGAGAATATGCAAACTCCACACAGACAGTCACCCAAGGCTGGAATCGAGCTCACATCCCTGGAGCTGTGAGGCAGCAGTGCTAACCACTGAGCCATCAGGCCACCCTCACTGAGCAGCTGTTGTGTTCCTGGTGCCAGGATTAAGCATTCTGCAAAACATTTGAAGCATATTGTTAAAGGGGAGAGTGAGAAACTGATGGTTATTGTATACTTTGATAGGAATGACATAGTTAGGGAAGAGATTAAGGCTTTACAGCATGAATATAAGAGCTTAGGTAGAAGATTAAAAAACAAAACCTCAAAAGTAGTAATCTTTGGTTTACTCTCAGTGCTAAGTTTGAGTGAGGGAAAGACTAAAAGAATATAAGAGATAAATCAATGTTTGAAGAGGTGGTGTAATGTTCAGGGATTCAGGTTCTTGGATCGTTGGAATCTCTTCTGGAACAATAAAGACATGTTCAAAAAGGACGGGTTTCACCTGGACTGGAAAAGGACCAATATCCTGGTGGGAAGAATTGATAATTCTATTCAGGGAGACTGTAAACTGTTCAAGGGGAGGGCTTTGGAGGGATCCTAAGTAGCAGGGTAAACAGAAAGATAAATGAGGATGGTTTTGAATCTGAAAAGGACAAGGTAATTAGAAATGACAGACAAGAGTAAGTCAGACAACGAAGTAACTCTGAAGAATTAAACTGCATTTATTTCAATGCAAGGGATCTTACAAGTAAGGCTGATAAATTGAAGGCATGTTTGACAGCATGGGATTGGGAGGTCAGAGCTATTATAGAAACTTGGCTAAGGGATGGACAGGGCTGGCAGTCCAAGTTCTGCCTTTCAGATACCAAAGGAACGGTAAAAGTTAAGTTCTAAATTGGAGGAAGGCCAATTTTGAAGGTAGTAGACAAGAATTTTCAAAAATTGATTGGGGATGGACATTTGCATGTAATGGGATGGCTGGAAAATGGGAAACCTTCAAAAATGAGATAACAAGGTTCCAGAGACAGTATGTTCCTGTTACGGTGGAAGGCAAGGCTGGTTGGTGTAGGGAATGCTGGATGACTAGAGAAATTGAGGTTTTGGTCAAGAAAAAGAAGCATTAGACTCTTAATTCCAGATTTATTAAAAATTGAATTCAAATTCCACCATCTGACATGGCAGCATTTGAAGCGCGGTCCCCAGAACATTATCTGGGTCTCCAGATTAACGGTGCAGCAGTAAGATCACTGGGCCATGGATCAGGTCAGGGGCTGCTGCACATCAAAATCATAGCTTGTGAACCCAAGTTACCCGAGCCCTGCCCACTGTCTTGTGCTGGCTGGAACCAGTTAGAATTGGGTCAGCTCAGAGGAAAGCAGAGGAAGTGACATAAGGTATAAATCCTTTTTGGTAGCCATGTTATGGAGGTGCTGGTGTTGGACTGGGGTGGACAAAGTTAAAAATCACACAATATCAGAGTATAGTCCCACAGATTTATTTGGAAATAGTAGCTTTTGGAGCGCTGCTACGAAAGCTAGTACTTCCAAATAAACCTGTTGGACTATAACCTGGTGTTGTGTGTATTTTATCCTTACTTGGTTGGAGAGTAATGAGTTAATGCTAATGGCGTCCTTGGGGGAGCCGATAATGAAAAGACACAGGCTCGCCAGATGGGCCAGAGCTAACGATAGTAAGATGTCATAGTTTGGGAAGATAAGGAAAAAGGATAAAAGTGAAGGATTTTGGGCATGTCAGCAGTGAAAACTCCAAAGGTCAACTTTCGCTGAAGTGGAGGACCCTGCACTCGGAAGTGTGGAGATTACACCGAAGACCTGGGGGGATTGCCTGGCCAGAATGAACTCCTATTCTCGGGTATTAGCTTTCATTTTCTGTAACTGTTCGGGGGGGAACATCTAAGAAACTTAGTGGGTGTGCACATAAATTTTATGAATTGTATGCCTGCTTTTAACCCTTTCTTAACCAAACGGTGTGAATTGTATGTCTGTTTTAACTAACTAATCAAGTCAATTGTTTGTTGATTAAAGACTTGACTATATTCCTCTCTGGATTAGTGGTGCTGGAAGAGCACAGCAGTTCAGGCAGCATCCAAGGAGCTTCGAAATCGACATTTTGGGTAAAAGCCCTTCATCAGGAATATTCCTCTCTGTGCTGAGCCAATAACTGTTGTCAAGGGCGGAAACTAGACAACAATGGCCTCCTCTAGTGCAATGGATGAGGCCCAAGTGTTTGCACGTGTCTTCATTCAAGCTCAATTTTAATGTAAGAAAAATGTTCGGTAAAATATAGAAAATGCTGGAAGTACACAGTATACTGATCAGTAACTGGCCTAAGAAAAGACAGGTCACAGTGCTTCAGCTGTGAAAATCGAAAAATAATTCACTTGTCATTTCTGATGAAGGGTCTATAACTGACACATTAATTGGTCCTTTTCACTTACAGACGTTGTGTGCTCCCAGCACTTTCTTTATTAATTTCAGATTTCTTGCATTCGTGGTGTTTTTTTTGTGCCCTTTTAGATTTTATTTGGAGCTGCCAGTATTCATTTGGGATCACAACGTTTATTATGGTACTGTTTTATTTTGTATGATCCTTCAAAACTGACTGAAACAGTGCAAATACCAGAAGGCTCAGTTCGCATAGCCAGTCATCACCACATGCAGGAGATCAACGCAGTCAGCAACTCCCTTAACAATAAAGGCCATGATATCCTCAATCATCCAAGCCAGCCATTTTACATGGACTGTGCTCTCAGTAATGCCGAGTCAAGGCAAGAATTTGTTTCTGCCCCTGGCATTGGTATCGATTGTCTTACTTAAGTTTGGATGTCCTGACTGATGTCATACTAGAAACAAAGATTACCAAGCACCAAAATTCATCTGAGCTGCCCATTCCAGAGAAACCACCTTTCCAATCCCAAGCTGTTAGTCAGAATTCCCAGTGTTTGGCGGCTTGAAGAGTGCTTGCCGTCAGGATGTTGCGAAGAATATATTTTCTTTGGCAGTACACACAGTGAATTGAAAGGACTGAACTCAATATTCTTCTGGCTGCATTGCTGAAAGAGCAGGGAGGGTTGGCGCGCACGGATTTAAACAGTCCAAAACCTTTGCTAATCAACAGCAAGTGAAGAGAAAGGAAATAGAAGTTTTCACTACAGTTGTCTGGAAGTTTGTACCCAAGTTAGACTGATAAGACAACATTGCTTATGTGTATTGGCTCACGCTGATGGCAATCTATCTGTCCCTGTTTAATGATAACGGAGTCATGGAGAAACTCTGTGCTGCCTCTAAAGGCGCTATTTGCTATTACAGCCTGCTTTTGCAGATTGCTAATTCTGTTCAAACACGATTGGATGCTCCAAAGTTAATGGACTAATTTGTTTATGAACAATTGAAGAGAATTATATAAATAATTTTATTATGAGCGAGGTACTAAGATAATGATATTGATGGGTTACAATTAAATTTAGAATTGCGCCTTATTCATTAAAAACAGACCAGCATTTTTATTGCAATCTTCCATGGCTTCATGACAGGCCTCACAAACAATTCATTACATTCGAAATGTGGAAATGCAGCAGTCAAGCTTTGCACAGCAAGATCCCAGAAACAATGACCAAATATGCTCTTTTTAGCGATTTTGTTTGAGGGATAAATAATGAGCAGGCGACCAGAGTGAATTCAACTGCATCACCATCAAGTGGATGGGAGAGGCAGTTGGATGTCTCGCCTCTAAACCAACAGCTCCAAACTTCTCCCTCAATGGAATAGAATCCATACAGTGTAGAAACAGACCATTCAGCCTGTCGAGTCCTTACCACCCTGCCAAGCAGCATCCCACTCAGACCCACCTCACCCCTGTAACCCTGCATTGACAGTGGCTTATCCATCTAGCCAACACATCCCTGGACAATTTAACATGGCCAATGCACCTAAGCTGCGCATCTTTGGACTGGGGGAGGAAACCAGAACACCCAAAGGAAGCCCACTCAGATACAGGGAGAATATGCAAATTCCATATAGGCATTCGCCGAAGGCTGGAATTAAACCTGGGTCCCTGGCGCTCTGAGGCAGCAATGCTAACCACTGAGCCATCGTGCCACCCCACGGCAGAAACAGCTCAGAATTCCAATTCTGATTCTTCACTTGATGATGCACGACTCTTATGTTCATGAGTAGGTTCTTTTGATTTCAACATGTCAACCCCATTTTGTAATTACCATTTCTTTTGAAGTGGAGTGAGGAATTTAGTAGACCACAACACCAACAGCACAATCTTCCTTTGAGAATAACTGAAGAAGGAGCATTCCGCAAGAAGTAAATTTCCCTTAGACATTTTAATGAGGAATATAACTAGTTTGTTTCATTAGTGCTCCTTGCCTCAGTAGCTGCACTTTGGAACATTTTGCAAAATTAATGAATGCAAGACTTACACACTTAAAGGTAGGGTCCTATCGAGTGTTGCGAAATAAAGAGAACTTGGAGTGCAGGTTCATAGTTCCTTGAAAATTGAGTCACACGTAGACAGGATAGTGAAGAAGGCGTTTGGTATGCTTTCCTTAATTGGTCAGTGCATTGAGTATAGGAGTTGGGAGGTCATGTTTCAACTGTACAAGACATTGGTGAGGCTACTTTTGGAATATTTCATTCAATTTTAGTCTCCCTGCAAGAGGAAAGATGTTGTTAAACTTGAAAGGGTGCAGAAAAGATTAACAAGGATGTTGCCGGGATTGGAGGATTTGAGCTGTAGAGACAGGTTGAATAGACTGAGGCTGTTTTCCCTGGAGCATCGGAAGCTGTGAGGTGACCTTATAGAGGTTTATAAAATCGTGAGGGGCAGGGACAGGGTGAATAGTCAAGATCTTTTTCCCAGAACTGGAGAGCATAGATTTAAGGTGAGAGGGGAAAAATGTGAAAGGTTCCTCATGGGAAATGTTTTCACACAGAAGGTGGCGCATGTACAGAATGAGCTGCTAGAGGAAGTGGTGGAGGTAGGTACAATTGCATCATTTAAAAGGCATCTGGATGGATATATGAATAGGAAGGTTTTAGACGGACATTGGCCAAATGCTGGCAAATGGAACTAGATTAATTTAGGATAGTTGGTCAGCATGGACAAGTTGGACTGAAGAGTCTATTTCCATGCTGCACATATCCACGACTCTACAACCTTATGTGTTCTTTATTGAAACTGTTGCAAGATGGAAGTCCCCAGTCAGGGCTGCACGGTAGAGATCACATGACGACAGCAAGACAGGAGGCACATTGGCACAGTACTGTATTTCTATCTCAAACTCTGTTCAAGGTGGGGAATCCTTAGAGGTAAGAGAAAACAGTAGAGTGATTCAGCTTTAACTAGGAGCTCTGCATGTATTGCAAGATAAGTAATGGGTACTGGGTTAATTGGCAGCATGGGATTACATTGTCAGCCTTCAGATGGCTCTGTCTATTCTCAGTCCCCCAGCGCAAAGCAGTTGACACTGATGTAGTTCTATAATGGTTTGAAGAACTTAGAGTTTGCATATTTTTTCAGGTCTCTTCCTATGCATATGCAGAACTGATGCTGACAAGAGGATGATGCTCAAATTCTTCATGAATATTGTATAGTCAAGTAGCAACAGCCTAAACCAATGAAAAAATTTTATAAAGGTAATTTGCCAACTTGATGCTTCTGATGAGGTGCTTGCCTTGAGGAAGCAGATTTTTCGATATTGTTCGCATGCACCCAGAGATAGTTTAATCTCAGATGGATTCCTGTCCAATATGCAAAGTCAGAGGGAAAACATTTCCTCAAAGCGCAAAATTGGAAAGTTACTCATCTTAAAATGCTTTCTCATGTGGTGTGGGCATCATTGGCAAGATCAGAATCTATTCCCCACTCCGAATTGTCGGTGAATTGAGTGGCTTGCTACATAATTTCAGAGAGAAAGCCGCAGCTGAAACATCGGGGCAGACATTACATAGGCTGCGCATTTTCCTCTTTTAACATGGGGTCGAAGTGAAAGATAACAGGGAACAGACTGACAGCTTGCCCAAGTGCACTGGCAACATGACAAAACCACATTACCGTAGGTCTGGAGCCATGTGCAGGCCAGACTGGATAAGGCTGGCAGGCCCAGTAATTCTGACAGCATCTGTCGTGTTCACGTGTTGAGCCTGGTAACCCTTCTTTCAGAACACCTTGAGCCAGAAAGTTAATAGACTCTTCCGAATGTATTAGTTCTAATTGTCAGGCAAATAGTCTTACTCCCCTAGAAGGTATTTTTATGACTGGTGTTCAAAGATATCATTTCAAAAATATCATTTTTATTACTCCAAGAATTTTCTTCCACATAGCTTACAGTAGTATCAAATTTTAATTTTAGACATTCCAGGTGACTGGTTTAGTATTTGGTCTGGTGATTTGCCAGTTAGATAGTGCCCTAGCATTTTTTTAGATTAGATTAAATTCCCTACAGTGTGGAAACAGGCCCTTTGGCCCAACCAGTCCACACGGACACTCCGAAGAGTAACCCACCCAGACCTATTTCCCTCTGACTAATGCACCTAAAACTATGGGCAAGTTAGCGTGGCCAATTCACCTGACCTGTACATCTTTGGACTGTGGGAGGAAACCCACGCAGACACGGGGAGAATGTACAAACTCCACACAGACAGTCACCTGAGGCTGGAATCGAACCTGGGACACTGGTGTTGTGAGGCAGCAGTGCTAACCACTGAGCCACTGAGTAAATTTTTGAGTCTCTTCCACAGTTATCCTGAGGGTTGTTTGAGTAAATGCCTTTGTACAGTGTGGCTTGCCTGTACTCATGTGACCTTGAAAACTATTGTAGGTAAATAAAGATTTATAAACTGTAGCCATTTTTGCACACTGCATGGAGCATGTTGTTGGAACTTGGAATTGAGCAGATGTTGATAAACTATAGGAGAGTCAGAATATATAAAAATAATAGAGAATAGCTAAAAAAAAATCAGTCTGCACCTTTGTACAGGACATCAACAGCTGGATGGAATCATAACAATTATGAACTCCATTGGAGAAGAATGACAAAACAAGGAGGAATCGGCAATGCTTCCGGTCTCAAAGACAGAATTAAGAAGCTGCTTTTATTCACTTCAGCAACAAGTGGCAACAATACCAGTAACTAGGTGGTACTGTTTAATGACAAAATCTACTGAAAGTGGTAACCTAAATGTGTGTCAATTACAATAGCAGGAAATTGACTTAGCAGTTGCAACTTCGTGTGAGTAATTGGCTCTATGTAAATCAGACGCAGAACATACAGGCTCTTCGGCCCACAATGTTGTGCTGAGCATTTATCTTCATATAAGATCAACCTAACCAACACACCTCTCAATTTATTGTGTCCATGTGCTTGTCCAACAGTCACTTAAATGTCCCTAATGTCTCTGACTTTACCACCATTGCTGGCAGTGCATTCCACGCACCCACCCTTCTCTGTGTAAAGAACCCACCTCTGACATCTCCCCTAACCTTCCTCCAATCACCTTAAAATTATGACTCCTTGAGACAGCCATTTCTGGCTGGGGAAACAGTCTCTGGCTATCTACTATATCTATGATTCTCATTACCTTGTACACCTCTATCAAGTCACTTCTCTTCTTATTAAATTCATATAAACAAACACAGTTTATGAACACATTTAAAATTCTGTGAGCTTTACAGAAAGTTGAGTGAACAAAGAACAAAGAAAATTACAGCACAGGAACAGGGCCTTTGGCCCTCCAAGCCTGTGCTGATTCAGATCCTCTATCTAAACCTGTCACCTATTTTCTAAGGATCTGTATCCTTCCGCTCCCTGTCCATTTATGTATCTGTCTAGATACATCTTAAATGACACTACTGTGTCCCCTCTACCACCTCCACTGGCAACGCATTCCAGGCATCCACCACACTCTGTGTAAAGAACTTGCCACGCCAATCTCCCTTAAACTTTTCCCCTCTCACCTTGATTAATTAAGTCCCCCTCTCTGGGTAAAAGCTTCTTGCTATCCACCCTGTCTATACCTCTCATAATTTTGTAGACCTCAATCAGGGCCCCCTCAACCTCCGTCTTTCTAATGAAAATAATCCTAATCTACTTAACCTCTCTTCATAGCTAGAATGAAGCATTAACTTGTATTTGCCCAGATTGAACTTCATCTGTCATTTCTCTGCCCACCTCTCCAGTATTCTGCTGCATTCTCCGACAGTCCCTTTCACTATCGACTACTCTACCAATCTTAAGTGTCACCTGCAAACTTGCAAAACAGACCGCCTATACCTTCCTCCAGGTCATTTATGTGTTTCACAAGCAACAGTGGTCCCTATGGAACACCACTGGACTGGTCACAGTTCTCCATTTTGAGAAACACCCTCCATACCAGGCAACATCCTGGTGAACCTCCTCTGCACCCTCTCCAAAGCATCCACATCCTTTTGGTAATGTAGTGACCAGAACTGTACGCAGTATTCAAAATGTGGCCAAACCAAAGTCCTATACAATGTAACATGATGTGCCAACTCTTCTCAATACCCTGTCCGATGAAGGAAAGCATGCCATATGCTTTTTGACCATTCTGTCAACCTGCATTGCCACCTTCAGGGTACAGTGGACCTGAACACTCAGATCTCTTTGTACATCAATGTTCCCCAGGGCTTTTCCATTTACCATATAGTTCACTCTTGAATTAGATTTTCCAAAATGCATCACTTTGAATTTGCTTGGATTGAACATCATCTGCCATTTCTCTGCCCAACTCTCCAATCTATCTATATTCTGCTGTATTCTCTGACAGTCCCCTTCACTATCTGCTACTTCACCAACCTTAGTGTCACCCGCAAACTTGCTAATCAAACCACCTATGCCTTCCTCCAGATCATTAATGTATATTTCAAACAACAGTGGTCCCAACACGGATGCCTGTGGAACACCACTGGTCATAGTTCTCCATTTTGATAAACTCCCTTCCACGACTACTTTCTGTCTTCTGCTGCCCGGTCATTTGGCTAGTACACCCTGGACCCCATGCGACTTCATTTTCGCCATTAGCCTACCATGGGAAACCTTATCAAATGCCTTACTGAAGTGGTTGTCATGGAGGGGAACAGCAAGTATTGTCTCTCTCTCTAGAAATTCCTGGAGTTAGTCAGACTCATGTTCCACTGATGGACTCAAGCATTCTAGCACCATACGAGGATCAGTCGGCAGACCAGCTTAGCCAAACACTACCTTGGGTAATAGTCATTATGCATACCAAATGGAATATGCATTAGGAACTCTTATATTCTTCTTTTCCTTCACCATCCCTGAACAATGAGACATAAGAGAGCCATTTGTCTGTTATTTCTCTAATGTAATTTGGACAGTCCTTCAAGGTTCAAGTGAGTGAATTGACACTCTTAAGTAGAGTTTTAAAGTTTAAGTCTTTCTCCAAAAGATGAAAGCTAAGTTTAAATGTTGCTGTTAATGTGCCATTGAGGTAGATGTCTTAATCCACTTCAAACCGGTCGAGGGTCACCAGTTTTGCTGAACATCAATATTTGATGTTTTCTTTTCAGCATGCTCCGACAGTGTTGTGTTGATCACAATGAAGCAGCCACATCTGTGAAGCTCAGACACTAGGTAGAGGCAATAATTACCTTGGTCTCTTACAATGCCAGCCTCAGTTTGGCACTCCTGCAGTACATTTATTATGTATTTCGAGATGGAGATTACACAAGAAGATGTTCTTGTAAAGATAGACTTTCCAGTTTCTCCACAATCCCAGTAGCGTTGCCCAGTAAACTGTTTTAGAGTCATAGAGTCATAGAGATGTGCAATACGGAAACAGACCCTTCGGTCCAATGGGTCCATGCCGACCAGTTATCCCAACCCAATCTAGTCCCACCTGCCAGCACCAGGCCCATATCCCTCCAAACCCTTCCTATTCATATACCCATCCAGATGCCTTTTAAATGTTGCAATTGTACCAGCCTCCACCACATCCTCTGGCAGCTCATTCTACACATGTACCACCCTCTGTGTGAAAAGGTTGCAGCTTAGGTTTCTTTTCCCCTCTCACCCAAAACCTATGCCCTCTAGTCCTGGACTCCCCCACCCCAGGGAAAAGACTTTGTCTGTTTACCCAATCCATGCCCTTCATAATTTTATAAACCTCTATAAGGTCATTTCTCAGCCTCTGACGCTCCAGGGAAAAAATCCCTAACCGATTCAACCTCTCCCTGTAGCTCAAATCCTCCAACCCTGGCAACATCCTTGTAAACCTTTTCTGAATCCTTTCAAGTTTCACAACATCTTTCCGATAGGAAGGAGACCAGAATTGCACATTTTTATTTTCAGTGTACAGGCACCCAGTCTCTCCCAAACATTAAACAAACTGAATTGGATTATTTTTTAAATGGTGAGGAGATTCTGGCCATGCTGCAATGGATGGCTAGCCTACATAGCCTCAATCTGTCTGAGGGAAAGGACAAATGGCTAGACCATGTATCTGGCAAGATTTTGGTTAACAGATTGATGGCTTGGTCATTTGCAGTAAGGACATATGAAATACGAGCATGAATAGGCCATTCAGCCCTTCTAGCCTGCACTGCAATTCAAAAAGATCCTGACCGCTCTTTCCCAGGTCTCAACTCCACGTTTATGCCATCTCTTCCTCAACTCCCTGATATTTCAGAGATCTCTCTACCTCCTCTTGAAATTATTTCACCTGATATGGCCTCCACAACTCTCTGGGATGAAAAAATCTGGACATTCTCTCCTCTCTGGGAGAAGAAATTCCTTCACATCTCAGTTTTAAACAAGTGTCCCCTTATTTTGTTACTCTGTCCCTTTTTGGAGATCCCCTCACTGTTGAAAAGCATCTTCTCATCAAGCTCCTCAGAATCTTGCACCTTTTAATAAGATTATCGCTCAGTCTCCTAAACTCTAATGAATAAAGGACTAGCCCACTTAGCCATTATTGTTATTGCTTTTTAATTTAGCCCTGAGCTGCTGGTAATTCCTCGGTGGAATCTCTTTCCTCGTCCTACCTCTGTCTTGGTAGTTATGTGCACCATGACAGCTGGATCTGTCCCCTCTTACTCAAAGTTCCCCATCAGCCCATTAGAGATATCCTCAATCTTGACTGCAAATAGAGTACACAGCCTCTGGAATTTTCTGTCTTTGCTGCAGAGTACAGTTTCTATCCCCCGAACTGTGCTATCCACTGTGGTTATTACAGTTCTGTTCACTCCCCTTACTTGAATGGCACTTTGTACCACAGTGTTGTGGTCAGTCTGCTTGTCCTCCCAGCCTCACAGTCACACTCTGATCATGGACCATCTTTGATGTCATTCACCTCAAGTGCATGACAGTCTCTGAAACACAGAGTCCAGGTAACTCTATCCCTCACTGAACGTCCACAACTTGGATTCCAACTCATCATCACTGAGCTGAAGCGGTCAACATTAGTGGGAGATGTGGCCACTGTGGATTGCATTGGCATTCAGCAGTTCCCACATACTGCAGCTGCAACACATCACCTGACCAGTCACCTCGATTCTAATTTATTGGAATGCTAAATACTGTAAAAATTAATTTCTGAATGGTACTCTTCAGTTACAATAACATTGAGTGATTTAAGTGACTGGAACGAGCAAAATAGGACACAGAAAAAATGCCCGCCAATCACCTTCCTGTTTCTATGTGACATTGCACTCGGCTCTGACAGGTGGAAGTGGGTTTCCATGGCTGCGCTTTAGTAGTCAGCAATGCATGCATTGCAAAATGCAACAGCAAATATCTAGAATGTGAGGGCGGATGAAAATCTCTGGGATAGACGCCACACTGTGGCATCACTCATCATTGGCTCTCAAGTGTAACTTTGATTAGTTGCTGTTTATTCTAAGGCAACTGCCATCATTTAGGAACTACCATTGTTTAAATAGCTGGAAAAGTACCATGCCAAACAAGAAGTAAAGCATTTAAACTGTCATTTAAATCTGGTGCAGAACAAACTTGAATGCTGATATGCTGAGCATCAGACGCATACAATGGGTTTCAGGAGCATTTGATTGATCTCCCAATCTATCACAAATCTTAAGGATCACGATGATAAATTGAGGTTTGGTATGTTCTTTGAGAATTAATCATTTTCCAGGAAGCTTTATCCAGAGAAATGAGTTACAGCTGTAGCTGGGGTACAGGCTGCACTGTCAAGCATGAGGGAACAGCAACCCACAGATTTTAACAGACATGCCTGTACTCTGCACTTTACTTTCGGGCTGAATATTCCCGGAATGAATTGAGAGTCAAAGGTTAAAAATCACACAACATCAGGTTATAGTCCACAGGTTTAGTTGGAAGCACTAGCTTTTGGAGAACTGCTCCTTCATCAGGTAGTTGTGGAGTTTAAGATCGTAGGACACGGAATTTATAACAAAAGTTTACAGTGTGATCATGATTTGGAGATCACATGCACCCTCTCACAGACTTAAACGCCTTTACACTCACAAACATATGTACACTCTCTCTCACAGACACTCACAACTTCCAACCCCAGACACACACACATACACATATGTTTGTTACCCGTGCCCCGTGATAGCGAGGCAAGGAATAGGGAGAGATATCAGCTGAACACCTGGCTGCAAGGATGGTGCAGGACGGAGGGTTTCAGGTTTTTGGATGATTGGGAGAAAGTGAGGGCTGCAGATGCTGGAGATCAGAGCTGAAAATGTGTTGCTGGAAAAGCGCAGCAGGTCAGGCAGCATCCAAGGTACAGGAGAAACGACGTTTCGGGCATAAGCCCTTCTTCAGGAAGGGCATATGCCCGAAACATCGATTCTCCTGTTCCTTGGATGCTGCCTGACTGCTGCGCTTTTCCAGCAACACATTTTCAGTTTTGGATAATTGGGGCTCATTCTGGGGAAAGTGGAACTTGTACAAACAGGATGGTCTTCACTTGAACCAGAGGGGTACTAATATCCTGGGTGGGAAATTTGCTGGTGCTATTCGGTTGGGTTTAAACTAGCTCAGCAGGGGAATGAGAACCGGAGGTGTAGTTGCAGTGCACAGGGGGATAAGAATAGGAAGGACAGGGACAGGATTTCAAGGTCACAGGAATGTGCTGGCAGACAGCAAACTGGTTTGAAGTGTGTCTACTTCAACGCCAGACGTATCTGAAATAAGGTAGGTGAGCTTGCAGCATGGATAGGTATCTGGGACTTCGATGTTGTGGCCATTTCGAAGATATGGATAGAGCAGGGTGAGGAATGGGGGGAAGGTAGCAAAGGGTACAATAGGTGAATGGGGGTGGGGATGGAGGTGATAGGTCAGAGAGGAGGATGGAGTGGATGTGGGGAAGGGAGATTGGCAGGTAGGACAGGTCATGAGGACAGTGCTGAGCTGGAAGGTTGGAGTTATCGATGGGGCAGGCAATTATAATGCGATAATGCGATTAGGCAAGAGTTAGGATGCATAGAATAGGGTAGCAAAACGCTGGGGATGCAGACAATTGAAATGTGGAGCTGGTTTAGGGAACAGATATTGCGTGTCCTTGATAGGTATGTCCCTGTCAGGCAGGGAGGAAGTGATAAGGTAAGGGAACCATGGTTTACAACAGGAATTGCAACTCTTGTTATGAAGAAGAAGGAGGTTATGTGTTGATGAGGCAAGATGGTACAGATGAGACGATGGAGAGTTACAGATCAGCTCGGAAGGATTTAAAGAGAGAGTTAGGAAGAGCAAAGAGAGGATACGAGCAGTCTTTAGCAAATAGAATAAAGGAGAACCCTAAAGCTTTCTATAGGTATTTGAGGAATAAAAGGACGATTCGGGTAGGAATAGGGCCAGTCAAAGACAGAAGTGGGAAGTTGAGAGTGGACCCTGTAGAGATCAGAGAGGTGCTAAATGAACATTTCTCATCGGTGTTCACTCAGGAAAAGGAGAATACTGTAGAGGAGAAGAAAGAGGTATGAGATATTAGACTAGAAAGGATCGAGGTTAATTACACACAGGTGTTATCAATTCTAGAAGGAGTGAAAGTAGACAAGTCCCCAGGGCAGGATGGGATATATCCGAGGATTCTCTGGGAAGTGAGGGAGGAGATAGCAGAGACTTTGGCTTTGGTATTTGAGTCGTCATTGTCTACAGGTTTAGTACCTGAGGACTGGAGGATTGCAAATGTTGTGCCCTTGTTCAAGAAGGGCAGTAGAGATGACTCAGGTAATTATAGACCAGTGAGCCTTACTTCTATTGTAGGAAAGGTTTTGAAAAGGATTATAAGAGATAAGATTTATAATCATCTAGCAAGCAACAATTTGACTTCAAATAGTCAATATGTTTCGTCAAGGGCAGGTTGTGCCTTGCAAACCTCATTGAGATTTTTGAGAAGGTGACCAAGCATGTCGATGAAGGTAGGGCAGTTGACATGGTGTAAATGAACTTCAGTAAAGTCTTTGATAAGGTTCCACATGGTAGGCTGATGGAGAAAATGCAGACACATGGAATTGAGGGAGATTTAGCAGTTTGGATTAGAAACTGGCTTTCTGAAAGAAGGCAGCGAGTGGTGGTTGATGGAAAATATTCAGTCTGGAGTCCAGTTACTAGTGGTGTGCCACAAGGATCTGTTTTGGGACCACTGCTGTTTGTCATTTTAATAAATGACTTAGACGCAGGCATAGGTGCATGGTTTAGTGAATTTGCAGACAACACTAAAGTCAGAGGAACAGTGGACAACTTGCAGGGGTCTTGGATAAACTGCAGAATTGGGCTGAGAGGTGGCAAATGGAGTTCAATGCAGCTAAATGTGAGGTGATGCACTTTGGGAAGAATAACAGGAAGGCAGAGTATTGGGTCAATTGAAAGATTCTTGGTGGTGTGGATGTGCAGAGAGATCTTGGAGGCTATGTGCATAGATCTCTGAAAGTTGCCACCCAGGTGGATAATGCTGTTAAGAAGGCATACGGTATGTTAGGTTTCATTGGTAGAGGGATTGAGTTCTGGAACCACAATATCATGTTGCAACTATACAAAACGCTGGTGTGGCCACACTTGGAATATTGTGTACAGTTCTGGTCGCCCCTCTACAAGAAGGATGTGGAAGCATTGGAAAAGGTGCAGAGAAGATTTACCAGGATGTTGCCTGATCTGGAGGGAAGGTCTTATGAGGAAAGGCTGAGAGACTTGGATCTGTTCTCATTGGAAAGAAGAAGGCTAAGAGGGGATTTGATAGAGACATACAAGATGATCAGAGGATTAGATAGGGTAGACAATGAAAAACTTTTTCTAGGATGATGACATCAGCTTTTACGAGAGGGCATAACTACAAATTGAGGGGTGATAGATTTAAGACAGATGTCAGAGGCAGATTATTTATGCAGAGAGTGGTAAGGGTGTGGAATGCCCTACCTGCTAATGTAGTCAACTCAGCCACATTAGGGAAATTTAAACAATCCTTAGATAAGCACATGGATGATTGTGGGATAGTGTAGGGGGACGAGCTGAGAATAGTTCACAGGTCGGCACAACATCGAGGGCCAAAGGGCCTGTTCTGC
>NC_057716.1:30349047-30358202 GCF_004010195.1 Chiloscyllium plagiosum | reverse complement strand
AACTCACTTTTTAGATTAGAATCAGTCTAAACATTATGGCACAGACAACAGCACACAGGGGGCTAACACCTTCAACACATTATCTGACTGATAATGTTAAAGTTAACCTGAGAATGTAACTATTAAAAAAAGTTTTGTGATTTACATATGAAAGAAGTGAAACTAACATGGTCATTCGAACAGATGAGAGACTTAACAAATAATCAAGGTATTTTTCAATGTATAATTTCAGTTACATCACACTGTAAACTTTTGCTGTAAATTCTGTGTCTTACAATTGTGTCCTCCACAACCACCTGATGAAGGAGCGTCGCTCCGAAAGCTAGTGTGCCTCCAATTAAACCTGTTGGACTATAACCTGGTGTTGTGTGATTTTTAACTTACAGTGTGATGTAACTGAAATTATATATTGAAAAAGACCTGGATTATTTATTGAGTCTCTCATCTGTTAGAATGGGCATGTTGGTTTTTAGTTCTTTCGTATGTAAATTCCAGAACTTTCTTAAAGTTACTTTCTCAATGAACTTTAACAATAGGTGGCATGTTGGCCCAGATAATGCATTGAAGGTGTGAGCTACCTGTGACCTAATGTTCAGACTGATTCTAATCTAAAAAAAAGGGAGTTACAGATTCTTACATGGATTCTCACCACATTAAAGAGGTGAGGAGCTGAACACCAAGCATGGATTCTGTAAATCCCTTTTTTAGGTTAGAATCAGTTTGACATTGGGGCACACACAGCATAGCACAGGGCACCTCACATCTTCAATGCATTATCTGGGCCAACATATCTAGATCCAAGATAGATAGGTGAGAGACTGTAGAAGCAGTTACAGTTTCAAAAGAGTGGCTATTGCTGGACAGGTTTTGGCTCTGACTGAGTCAATGCAATTTAACCAAGTTAGAGCAGTCCTTCTCACCTGGGTGGCTGAAGCTTTGATTGGATTTATTGTTGTCACATGTACCTAGGTACAGTGAAAAGTTTTGTTTTACATTCACAGCAGGCAGATCATGCCATTAAAAGTGCATTAGGGTAATAGACCAGAGTGAGGAATATGATGTTACGGCTGCAGAGAGGGTGCACAAAGAGCAAGATCGACACTAAATTTAAAATTTGAGGTCCATTCAGAAGTCAAATAACCGCAGGGAAGAAGCTGTTCTTCAATCTGTTGGTACGTATGTTTAAGCTTTTGTACCTTCTACATGTCAGAAGAGGTTGGAAGGGATTATAATCTGGTGGGAGGGGTCTTTGATTATGTTGGTTCCCTACCAAGGCAGCAAGAAGATAGATGGAGACAATGAGTGGAAGGTTGCGTGATGGACTGGGCTGTGCTCACAACTCACTGTAGTTTCTTACAGTCCTGGGCAAAGCAGTCACCATACCCAAGTCGTGATGCATCTGGATGGAATGCCTTCTATGGTGCATCTATAAAAATTGGTTATTGCACTTTCTTGGTTGCAGCATCAGCATAAACAAAGTGAAGGGATGACGTCATATGTGATGTTGTTTTGGAACCAATTCCAAAGAGCAGCCAGGCCCGAACCATGGATCAAATTGAATTTGAAAGATCAGAGGCTGCAAAGTTTTTGCGAACTGTTGAGAGGAACGGAAGCTCGGAGAGATGCCTTTCAGAACATCCTTTAACATAGTTACATTGGGTGTAATTTCATTTTTAATCTTTTTTTTGCCCTGCACTTAAAGAGGAAATTGTTTGAATCTTTATGAAACAAGGTTAGTCATGCACCCTACTCAGTTACTGGGCTTCTCCTTGCTGTCAGGCATGGTGCCACTATTTCCACTTGACTTCACTGAGGTCATAGAAATGGTAGGCAAAAGTGGGTACTGCAGATGCTGGAGATTAGAGTCAAGATTAGAGTGCTGCTGGAAAAGCACAGCAAGTCAGGCAGCATCTGAGGAGCAGGAAAAATCGACATTTCATCATAGAAAAGGTAGCCATTGCCCTGTTGTGATATTTACAGATTAGATTTGTCACATTATTATTGTCACATGTACCTAGGTACAGTGAAATGTTTTGTTGTGCGCTCACTACAGGCACATTATGCCATACAAAGTGCATTAGACTAACAGACCAGAGCGAGGAATAGAATGTTACAGCTGCAGACATTGGACAGGGACAATACTGTGGCAGAGAAGTTTTGCATCAGAAGAAAAATATTTGAATGAACTAGATCAACACTAACCTAAGAAAATACTGCAACATGTACATCCCATCAACACCGTCAGGCTCAATATTAGGAATAAATGATTCACTACTGAGAGTCATACCTGGCACATAGGAAAGGACTCCCCCATTCTTCTGCCTTTTTTTCTCCCTCTCTCCTCCTTTCTCTCGGCCTCGGACACCCAGCCTCTGAAGCAGGGTCGATGGAGATGCCACAGCTGGAGTGGAGTCACCAGCGACCGGTGGCCTGGTGCAGAAGCATGGCGACAGCCAGGGGTCAGAACATGTGGAGGCCCCCTGCATTGGTCTGCTGTGGAGAGCCTTTGGAGAGACACTGTAATGTTTGTCTTTTTAACTTTGCTTCTTGTTATTTTCTGACCTATGGTTATACTGTGTATGGCTGGAATGTAACTTTCTTTATTTCTTCATTTCACTAACTTGTAACTAAGGATTATACCTTTGTGCTTAAGGTGGTGCTGTAAGTGGCGACTTATATATTTTTCACTGTACTCATTTGAGTACATGTGACAATAAAGCTAATTCATTCAGATGGTCATGATTGTTGGAGGTCAGTCATCTCAGTTCATAGATTCACAGCATTATACAGCATGGAAACAAACTCTAGTTCAGCACATCCATGTTGACCAGACATCCTAATCTGATCTAATCCCATTTGCCAGCATTTGGCCTATATCCCGCTAAACCCTTCCTATCCATATACCCATCCTTTTAAAGATTGTAATTGTACCAGCCTTCACCGCTTCCTCTGGCAGATTGTTCCATACACGCACCACTCTCTAGGTGAAAAAGTTGCATCTTAGTTCCCTTTTAAATCTTTCCTCTCTTAGCCTAAAACCTCTAGTTTTGGACTCCATTACTCTTGGAAGAAGATCTTGACTGGTCATCCAATCCATGCCCCTCATGGTTTTATAAACTTCTATCAAGTCACCACTCAGCCTTCGACGCTGTAGGGAAAATAACCCGGCTGATTCAGCCTGACCCAATAACTCAAGCCCTCTAGATCCAACAGCATCCTTGTCATTCCTTTCTGCCCCCTCTCAAGTTTAACAACATCCTTCCTACAGATGGGTGACCAGAATTGTATACAGTATTCCGAAAGTGGCTTTACCAATATTCTGTACTGCTACAACATGACATTACTACTCCTATACTCAGTGCACTGACCAATAAAGGCAACCATACCAAAAGCCTTCTTCACCACCCTGTCTACCTGCGACTCCACTTTCAAGCAACTATGCATCTGCATCCCTAGGTCTCTTTGTTTGGCAACACTTTCTAGGGCCCTACCATTAACTATATAAGTCTTGCCCTGGATTGCCTTATCAAAATACAGCAACTCACATTTATCTAAATTAAATTTCATTTGCCACTCCTCGGCCCATTGGCCCATCTGATCAAGGCCCTGTCGTATTCTGAGATCGTCTTCCTCACTGTCCATTACACCTCCTATGTTGGTGTCATTTGCAAATTTACAAACCATACCTCCTATATTGACATCCAAATCATTTATATAAATGATGAAAATCAGTAGACTGAGCACCAATCCTTGTGGCACACAACTGGTCATAGGCCTCCAGTCTGAAAAGCAACCTTCTACCTTTATGAATCTTTATGCGTTTCAAGACATCCAGCACCTCCTCTTCTGTAATATGAAATCTTTTCAAGATATCACTATTTCCCCAAATCCCCTGGCATCCATGTCCTTCTCCACAGTAAATACTGATGTGAAATATATGGTTAGTATCTCAGCCATCTCCTGGGGATCCACACATAGATGGCCAAGTTGATCTTTAAGGGGCCTTATTCTCTCCCTAGTTACTCTGTTGCCCTTGATGCACTTATAGAATCTCTTTGGAATTTCCTTAATTCTATTTGCCCCCTTTTTTCCTCTTGATTTCCCTCTTAAGTATATACCTACTGCGTTTATACTCCTCTAGAGATTCACTCAATCTCTGCTACCTATATCTCCGTCTTTTTCTTGAGCAGTGCCTCAATATCTCTAGTCATCCAGCATTCCCTGCACCAATCAGCCTTTGCCTTCACACGAACAGGAACATACTGTCCCTGAACTCTCGTAATCTCATTTTTAAAGGCCTCCCACTTCCCAACCATCCATTTACTGATGAATAGCCTCCCACTAATGACTTTTAGCTCCAAGACATCTCTGCAGGACTTACTCAGGGTAGTGTCCTAGGCCCAACAGCTTCAGCTGAAAGCAAAAAGTGTTGGTGATCACAGCTGGTCAGGCAGCATGCATTGAGAGAAAGTAAGCTAACAATGCTGCCTGACCCACTGTGATCTTCAGCATTTTTTGTTTTCAGTTCCACTTCCAGCATTTGCAATAATTTGCTCCTATGTCTTCAGCTGCTTTATCAATGGCCTTCGCTCCATCATAAAATCAGAAGTAGGGAGGTCATCGATGATTACTTAATGTTCAGCACCACTTATGGCCCCTCAGTCCATGTTCATATGCAACAAGATTGGAACAATATCAAGGCTTGAGCGTACAAATGGCAAATAAATATCAGGCAATGACCATCTCCAATAAGAGGTAATCTAATCACCATCCCTTGACATTCAATGGTGTTACCATCACTGAATATCCCACTAACAACATCCCGGGGGTTATCAATAACCAGAAATTCAACTGGACTCATCACATAAATACTGTGGCTACAAAAGCAGATTAGAAGTTAGAATATTGCAGTGAATAACTCACCCCCTGAATCCCCAATGCCTGTCCACCATCTACAAGGCACAAGTCAGGAATGTGATGGATGCATGGATGGGTGAAGCTTGAACAACACTCAAGAAGCTTGACACCATCCAGGACAAAGCAGACTACTTGATTTGGCACTACACCCAAAAGCGTCCACTCCCTCCACCACCATAGCAGCAGTGTGTGCTATCTACTGCAGAATTTCACCAAAGATTCTCAGACAACACCATCCAAACGCACTTCTATCTAGAAGGACAAGGGTAGCAAATACATGGGAGCACCACCATGTTCCCTTCCAAGCCACTCACTATCCTGATTTGGAAATATATCACTGTTCCTTCACTGTTGCTAGATCAAAAACCTGGAATTCCCTCCCTAATGGCACTGTGGGTCAACCCACAGCATGTGGACCGCAGTAGTTCAAGAAGGCAGCTCATCACCATCTTCTCAAGGGCGACTAGGGATGGGCAATAAATGCTGGCCCAGCCTGTGATGTCCATCTCCCACAAATTAATAAAGAAAAACCTTGACTTACTTGCAATTTGTCGACATACAATTTATGCCCAATTTACAATGGCAAATATATTTTACACTTAATTGATGATTAGCTATTTTGAAATAATTTTGTGTCTCCAGGATACTTCTGTCATATGTCAAACTTGTATAACCAGTTTCCTCAAGCTCCATGGACCTGCAGTTGTGAATATTTTAATAAAATAAATCCTTTGTCTTTCTCTTCTCCTAAATAAATTTTTCTTTGTCCTTATAATACAGCATGGAAACAGGCCCTTCAGCCTATTTGTGTTGGAACAGATATTTGAGAACGTTTTTCCATTTAAGAACAAAGAAAATTCCTTACTCTAAAGAAATAAGGGGATTTTTTAATGATCACCTAGGCATTTCCCAATCCCTGTCTGTAAATCTGATTATTAGAATTCCTGCACTGTGGAAGCAGGCCATTCAACTCACCAAGTCCCTACTAGCCCTCCAAAGAGCATCCCACAAAGACACACCTGGTAACTTTGCACTTCCCAATGCTAATCACCTAGCCTGCACACCACGGGCAATTTAACATGGCTAATCCAGCTAACCTGCTTATCTTTAGACTGTGGGAGGAAACCCACACTCACAGGGAGAACGAGCAAACTCCATACAGACAATCATCCAAAGTTAGGGTCAAACCTAGGGGCCTGGCACTGTGAAGCAGCAATGTTAACCACTAAGCCACCACTCCTGACTGATGAAGCTTATCATTTTTTAGCTGGTCACAGTCACATTTGAATTAATTGGGGTGGTTTCCCTCTGCCTGACCAGTGTGTACTGCTGTAGGTAAGGAAACCCTGTTGACAGTTTCTCAGGCTTTTTCTTAGCTCTTTAACTGGGCTGTGAGTTTGATCCCACCTCTGGCTTCCCTAGACAATTTGGGACATCAGGCAGGTGACACACGGACCTGTGGAAGGAAGGATTTGCCATGGGAGGGACTCTATCATGGTGTCTGTAAACATCCAGTCAGAGAAAAAAACCACGCAAAGGATCCACACGCAGACTCTGTTCCAGGAAATTCCAGAGGTGACTGGCCTTTCACCTCCATCCTGCATCCAATCATGAACCCTGTTGGAGTTCAAGCCATGGAGAGTGAACTGGCATCTAGGAAAGACACAATCAGGGTGTCACAGGGCCTTTAGCTACAAATGACCCTGAGGTCATCTGATCTACACTGTGAGGCCAAGAGGCTCCATTACAACCTCAGCTACAGATCCCATCGTTGCTCTGAGATATTGTGGGAACGAAAGGAAAAGGGAAAGGGAAACCTTCTGAAGGGACATAGGTGGCCTGTAATGGTCAATGTTCACTTTCCACTGTCAGCTGTGGGATCGAATTGTCACTTTAGCTGCAGCTACACAAACGAAGGCACAGAGGACCATCATTCTGAGTGCCACAGGATTTTCCAATCCTATCTGAGTAATGTCTATCCTTTCGGTTGCATACGTACCCCACCATATAACATCGTCATGATTGATAATCTTGTGAAGGCTTCCATTAGTTTGTTAGCTTAACTTTTATTGAACAACAGGAAACATGACAGAAGAACAAAGCATTAAGCTGAACCTTGTGATTGTACAGAAGATACTGGACTTAGCAACATCAAAACATTCACATGCAGTGGAAGATAACTTCATCTCACATATGTCCAGGTTCACTGAAAGAATCCTACCACATTGGCTTGGCTGACATTGCTGTAGGATTCTGAAGGTGTTGTTCTTTCTGACAAAAGTCCTCATTTCCCTATCATTGTAAAGCTTCGACTCTCATGATTCATCATGTGCTCTTATTGTGTTCTGCAACTGTCCAGAGCAAAGTATCCAAGGATTCAGTGGCACCCTCTGTCTGTGCCGTACTGCACTATAACAAACCACATGGCGCGAGAAGCATGGGAACCTCATGTTGAGGAGGTGTCTTACGATTATCGTTGAGCCCATTGGATGAAGGTGTTGCATTGCAGATGCATTTGACATCATGACTTGGTGATCAATATCAGGAATCGCGCCACTGTCATCTGGACAACAGTCCTTGAAAGATGTGTGACTGTGCACTTTCACCGCATGATTTGCTAGGGACTCTGCATTTATGAGGCTGCTCCACATCCTCTGGAGGTTGCTGCTGGTCTTGAATATCTGGGTTCCTCATCCATCGGATGCTCTGACTGCAGCAGGCACAGAGAGAACACCAGCTTCTCCACCTGAAGCACAAGGGGCAATTCCAAGGACCCTTTGTGGGCAATATCAGAAACAAAGCAAATCGTACAAAGTGGTTGTAGACTTCACCCATTTCATGCATCACCAGTCTCATATACCACCGGTCTCACACTTCACCTGTGCCGTACTTCACCCGTCTCACCTGTCACTTGTCAGGCAACTGTCCAGCACTTCATTTGTCTCACAATTCACCTGACCCAAGCCTCACCTGTTTGACCCTTTGCCTGTCTCAAACTTCACCAGTTATGTGCTTCACCCATCTCACACTGCACCTCTTCCACATTTCACTGACACTTCAAATGTCCAACACATCACCTGCATTACACTTCATCTGTATCATAGTTCACTGGTCCCATACATCACTTGTCCCACACTTCATCTGTGCCACATTTCACCTGCCTCAGACTTCACCTGATCCACACTTACTCTGTATGACACGTCACTTGTTCTATGTTTCATCTGTCCAATAATTCACCTGTCTCATACTTCATCTGAACCACTGTTCACCTGTCCCACAAGTTGTCTGTACCACACTTCAATGGTATGACACTTCAGCTGACCAAACACTTCAACTAACGTACTCTTCACCGTCCCACACTTCTCCTGTCCCACACTTCACCTGTTCACCCTTCACTTGTCCCACACCCCACCTGTCTCAGATTTCACATGTCTCAACACTTCACCCTCCACCCTCCCACATGTCACCCATCCACACTTCACCTGTCCCACACATACCTGCCTGACACATCATCTGTCCCACACATCATCTGCCTCACATTTCAACTGCTCTCAAAATTCACGTCTCATACTTAACCCATCCCATGCTTCATTTTTCTGACACTTCACCTGAATCACACTTCACCTGATCACTGAGTCACCTGTCCCACATGTCACGTATCCATCCTTCACTTGTCACACACATCATCTGACCCACACAAAACTGTCCCATACATTAACTGTCTAACATTTCATCACCTTTCCCATATGTCACCTGATTCACATGCCAACTATTTTACATGTCACCTGTCCCACACTTCACCTGTCCTTCACATCTCCTGTCCTACACTTCACCTGTCCAACACATTACCCATCTCACACTTTACCTGTCACACATGTCACCTGTTCCACATGTCACTTGTCTCACACTTCACCTGTCACACAAGGCACTTCGCTGACTCATTTCCAACACTTCACCTGCCATAAACTTCACCAGTCTCACCATTCACCTGTCTCACATTTCTTCAGTTTGACACTTCACCTGTCTTACATTCAACCTTTTCTACATGTCACATGCCCAAGACTTCTCCGGTCTCACCTCTCATCTGTCCACATATCACCTGCCTTACACTTCACATGTGCCTCAGTCATTTACTGCACCCTTCAGCTGTCCCACAACTCACCTGTCTCACACTTCACCTGCCCAACACTCCTACTGTCCCACAATTCACCTAGTCACTCCACTAGTGTCACACTGCA
>NC_057716.1:30347047-30348547 GCF_004010195.1 Chiloscyllium plagiosum | reverse complement strand
GGCCAACCAAACCTACAGCAATGTGTTCACTCTCAACCACCCTCTGGGCAATTAGCGATAGGCAATAAATGCCAGCCCTAGCCAGCGAAGCCCACACCCCTTGAAACCATTAAAAAATATAAGGCTATCCAGTACAACTCAAAGCTCAACACAATATCATTGCAAGACCCATCCTCTGCGGTTCCCCTAAATGAGCAGTTTGCCTTTTGTTAAATCCATCTTCACCATGAGTTACCCTCTCTCTAGAACCAACTTCCAAGTCATCCTGCCTATCTCCTTCTGTCTTCCAGGGGCATAACCTCCTGGCGATGAGGTACCCCTGGCTGATTTCACTCTTTCCTGGGCATTATGTGCCAGTATCTCCTGTAATCAAGTGAGATAAGGCATTGCAGTCCTCTGGGGCTAATCGCATATGCCTCCTATCAGTCAGAAATTGCACGTTTCAGTGATGACAGGACCTCAGTGGCACTATGTCTATTCTGAGGCATCTGTAAAGAGCCCTGAGCATGCAACTCTGCCACTGTTCACAAACATCATGCGCCCGGATGCTCCTCAGCTAGTGTTTGATGGACATTGCCAAAACATGTGTTTGTCCTGAGATTAATGGGGCTGCAGTACCCTGCCAGACCTGAAGAGATCATCAAATGGTTCATGACCCTGAACCTAACAGGACTGACATGTCTGTCTTTGACACTGGCTGCTATCTCAGCCCAGGTCTGCTTCATCTGCATTGGTTGTCTCTTCTAGCCACTACGGAATATCATATCTCATTGCTGTCTGGGAACGCAGGGGATGCGCTGACCCAGTTGATGGGCCATCAGCTTTCCAGGTACATCACTGCGGTTTGCTGTTTCAAAGCCTACCTATGGTAATGACTACCATGAGGTGGAGTTTCAGTCAAGCCCACACTGCATCTGGCCCAAAATCAGTCCCACCCCACTGGCACTAAGTCATTACTTAAACCAACTCCAAAGCTTAGTGGAAAGGCATCATCACCCTCATCTACAAGCGGAAGGGGGAGAGGGAGGAACTCAAAAATTGGAGACCAATCTCACTGTTGAATGCGGATTACAAAATTCTGTCAAAGGTAATCGCCAACCGGGTCAGGTCTGCTCTGGGGTCGGTGATTCACCCTGACCAAACCTGTGCTGTGCCGGGCAGGAAGATCGCTGAGAGTCTCGCACTCCTCAGGGATACGATCGCCTACGTGCAGGACAGAGGGTTGGACACCTGCCTGAACAGCCTGGACCAGGAGAAAGCCTGAAACAGGATATCACACAGGTATATGAGAGATGTTCTCTCCAAAATGGGCTTTGGAGAGGGAATCTGCAATTGGATCAGACTGCTCTACACCAACATTGTCAGTGCAGTCTCAATCAATGGGTGGGAATCAGACAGCTTCCCAGTCAGATCTGGAGTCAGGCAGGGCTGCCCCCTCTCTCCTGCCTTGTTTGTGTGCTGCAGAGAGCCATTTGCCGAGTCCATCAGGAAGGATGCAAG
>NC_057716.1:30340019-30346337 GCF_004010195.1 Chiloscyllium plagiosum | reverse complement strand
GTTCCATGTCCCACGAATGAATTAATAGGATTCTCTATTTCCTACCAATCAGCCAACTTAGAGGACACGCCACCATGGAGGAGCTACAGAAGAGGTACTTAGATAACAAGAAGGTTAATTGCATGTTAGCAAGAAATACAATTACAGTTGGTCAGGAACAATTACTAAGACCTTAGGGAGCTAGTACAGGTGCACCTCCCCCCACACCCCATCCCCACTAAAAAGCTAGAGTAGTGCACCTGCAGATTGTGTGTGACATCAATAGAATGGGTGGATCCAATGGAACTTGAACATTAACATTAACAGAACTATTGTAAAGTCTGCCTGCCTAACGAAGAACAGGGGGCCCACGCAGTCATTTGGGCTCTGCTGACGCCTCAGCTAATTATATGGGAATATGATCAAAAAATGTACAGACCTGTATAAAAATGATAAATTCTGATCTCTGTATGTACATGTTTACATATGTATGGCATGACCAACTGTACAGACCATCAAATTATTTTATGAATAAAGTATATTTTTGAAATAAAAGAAAACTCCAAAGCTTAGTGGAGGACTTCCACTCACAAACATTGAGAGTTTAATGTGCTTCCTTCAGGACCGGGAAGCAGTCCTTTTTCCCACTTCAACATGATTCTGCCTCCAGAGCTAAAAATTCAGAGCTTCAGGAGGTAATTGCATCAAAAGTGGTGTTCTGTCAGCCCGGTGTGGTGGTCTCTTGGCCTGGTGTGGTGGTCACTCAGTGGCCCAGCATGGTGCTCTCTGAGTGGCCCATTGTGGTGGTCTCTGAGTGGCACAGCATGGTGGTCACTCAGTGGCCCAGCATGGCGGTCTCTGAGTGGTCCAGCATGGTGATCTTTCAGTGGCCCAGTATGGTGAGCTCTGTGTGGCCCAGCGTGGTGATCTCTCAGTGGCCAGCATGGTGATCTCTCAGTGGCCCAGCATGGCTGTCTCTCAGTGGCCCAGCATGGCGGTCTCTCAGTGGTCCAGCTTGGTACTCTCTGAGTGGCCCGGCGTGGTGTTCTTTGAGTGGCCCAGCATGGTGGTCTCTCAGTGGCCCAGCATGGTGGTCTCTCAGTTGCCCAGCGTAGTGGCCTCTGAGTGGCCCAGCATGTCGATCTCTGAATGGTCTATCATGGTGGTCTCTCAGTGGCCCAGCATGGCGGTCTCTCAGTGGCCCAGCATGGTGGTCTCTGAGTGGCCCAGCATGGCAGTTTCTCAGTGGCCCAGCGTGGTGAGCTTTGTGTGGCCCAGCATGGTGGTCTCTAGTGGCCCAGAATGGTGGTCTCTGAGTTGTCCAGCTTGGAAGTCTCTGAATGGCCCAGCGTGGTGTTCTCTGAGTGGCCCAGCATGGTGGTCTCTCAGTGGCCCAGCATTGTGGTCTTTCAGTGGCCCAGCATGGCAGTCTCTGAGTGGCCCAGCATGTTGAGATCTATGTGGCCCAGCGTGGTGATCTCTGAGAGGCCCAGTATGGTGGTCTCTGAGTGACCCAGCTTGGTAGTGTCTGAGTGGCCCAGCATGGTGTTCTCTGAGTGGCCCAGCATGGTAGTCTCTGAGTGGCCCAGCATGGTGATCTCTCAGTGGCCCAGCGTGGTGGTCTCTCAGTAGCCCAGCTTGACAGTCTCTCAGTGGCCCAGCATGGTGATCTCTGAGTGGCCCAGCGTGGTGTCCTCTGAGTGGCCCAGCATGGTGGTTTCTCTGTGGCCCAGCATGGTGGCCTCTCAGTGGCCCAGCATGGCGGTCTCTCAGTGGCCCAGCATGGTGGTTTCTCAGTGGCCCAGCTTGGTGAGCTCTATGTGGCCCAGCATGGTGGTCTCTCAGTGGCCCAGCATGGTGGTCTCTCAGTGGCCCAGCTTGGCGGTTTCTCAGTGGCCCAGCGTGGTGGTCTCTGAGTGGTCCAGCTTGGTAGTCTCTGAATGTCCCAGCGTGGTGTCCTCTGAGTGGCCCAGCATGGTGGTCTCTCAGTGGCCCAGTATGGCAGTCTCTGAGTGGCCCAGCATGTTGAGATCTGTGTGGCCCAGCGTGGTGATCTCTGATTGGCCCAGTATAGTGGTCTCTGAGTGACCCAGCTTGGTAGTGTCTGAGTGGCCCAGCATGGTGTTCTCTGAGTGGCCCAGCATGGTAGTCTCTGAGTGGCCCAGCATGGTGATCTCTCAGTGGCACAGCGTGGTGGTCTCTCAGTGGCCCAGCATGGTGATCTCTGAGTGGCCCAGTATGATGATCTCTGAGTGGCCCAGCGTGGTGTTCTCTGAGTGGCCCAGCATGGTGGTTTCTCTGTGGCCCAACATAGTGGCCTCTCAGTGGCCCAGCATGGTGGGCTCTCAGTGGCCCAGCATGGTGGCCTCTCAGTGGCCCAGCATGGCGGTCTCTCAGTGGCCCAGCATGGTGAGCTCTGTGTGGCCCAGCATAGTGAGCTCTGTGTAGCCCAGTGTGGTGATCTCTGTGTGGCCCAGCATGGTGATCGCTGAGTGGCCCAGCATGGCGGTCTCTCAGTGGCCAAGCATGGTGATCTCTGAGTGGCCCAGCATGGTGTTCTTTGAGTGGCCCAGCATGGTAGTCTCTGAATGGCCCAGCATGGTGATCTCTCAGTGGCCCAGCGTGGTGGTCTCTCAGTGGCCCAGCTTGACAGTCTCTCAGTGGCCCAGCATGGTGATCTCTGAGTGGCCCAGCATGGTGATCTCTGAGTGGCCCAGCATGATGATCTCTGAGTGGCCCAGCGTGGTGTTCTCTGAGTGGCCCAGCATGGTGGTTTCTCTGTGGCCCAACATAATGGCCTCTCAGTGGCCCAGCATGGTGGGCTCTCAGTGGCCCAGCATGGTGGCCTCTCAGTGGCCCAGCATGGTGGTCTCTCAGTGGCCCAGCATGGTGATCTCTGAGTGGCGCAGCATGGTGTTCTCTGAGTGGCCCAGTGTGGTATTCTCTGAATGGCCCAGCATGGTAATCTCTGAGTAGCCCAGCATGGTAGTCTCTCAGTGGCCCAGCATGGTGAGCTCTGTGTGGCCCAGCATAGTGAGCTCTGTGTAGCCCAGTGTGGTGATCTCTGTGTGGCCCAGCATGGTGATCGCTGAGTGGCCCAGCATGGCGGTCTCTCAGTGGCCAAGCATGGTGATCTCTGAGTGGCCCAGCATGGTGTTCTTTGAGTGGCCCAGTGTGGTATTCTCTGAGTGGCCCAGCATGGTAATCTCTGAGTGGCCCAGTGTGGCATTCTCTGAGTGGCCCAGCGTGGTGTTCTCTGAGTGGCCCAGCATGGTGGTCTCTCTGTGGCCCAGCATGGTGGCCTCTCAGTGGCCCAGCATGGTGATCTCTGAGTGGCCCAGCATGGTGGCCTCTCAGTGGCCCAGCATGGCGATCTCGCAGTGGCCCAGCATGATAATCTCTGAGTGGCCCAGTGTGGTAATCTCTGAGTGGCCCAGCATGGTGAGCTCTGTGTGGCCCAGCGTGGTGTTCTCTGTGTGGCCCAGCATGGCGGTCTCTGAATGGCCCAGCATGGTGGTCTCTCAGTGGCCCAGCATGGCATCAATGTGGACTTCAGTCTCGAGGTGATTCCTCGAAGTGTGGTCCCACCATGGCTAAGCACTTAAGAAAGACAATAACGTGTAAACTTGTAGCTTTCTTCCTTTATTTTCTACTTAAAACTAAGACGATCTGCAATGTGTAACTTCTAATCTTATTTTATATGTTTTACGGTATACTATAATTACCGCAATGTTTAATTGGTAACCTTGTTCTTTCTTTCTCCCTTGTTCTTACAATTCTGTACTCGGGTACTTGTACCTTGTGTGGTGACATTGTACACTTTTGACTGTACTCCTGTACTTTTGTACTTGAGTACACATGACAATAAAGTCAAATCAAATCATGTGGATAATTGTTATCCACTTCCGCTAACAAAATCAAGACGGTAGATTATCTAAATTGTGATAGATTGGGAAAGTGGGAGGTGCAGTGAGATCTGAGTGTCCTTGTACACATGGAGGTAAGCATGCAGGTGCAGCAGGCAGTAAAGAAGGCTAATACCATGTTGGTCTTCATTGTGAGAAGATTCGAGTACAACAGCAGGCCGGTCTTGCTGTAACTGTGCAGGGTTTTGATGTAATTGTACAGGATCTTGCTGAGACCACATCTGGAGTGATGTGTGCAGTTATGGTCCTTTTATCTGTGGGAGGATATTATGGCTATGAAGGAGGTGCAACAAAAGCTTACCAGACTGATTCCTGAGATGGCAGGCATGACATATGAAGGGAGACTGAATCCATTAGGATGATACTCAATGCAGTTTCGAAGAATGTAGGGGGACCTCATGGAAACCTATAAAATTCTAACTGGATTAGACAGGGTAAATGTAGGATATTCCCAATGACTGAGGAATCCAAAACCAGGGGTCACAGTCTAAGGATGTGGGGTAGGCCACTTAGGACTGAAATGAGGAAAAATGTCTTCCACAGATTGAAGCCAAAACAATGAATGTTTGCAGAAGGAAATAGATATAGTTGTTAGGGCTAAAGGGTACAGAGAGAAAGCAGCATCAGAGGACTGAGTTGGTCAATCAATCCTGATTCTATTGAAGAATAGATCAGACTTGAAGGGCCCACCTCTGTTCCTATTTTCTCTATTTCTTACATTTGTTTTCAAATTGCAAACTGCTTTGTTGCACTCAGGGTAATGCACTCAATGAAGAGATTATTTCAATCCGTATGACACAGAAGTAAAGATTACGTGCATTTCAACACACTATGGTGGGTCATCTAACTCAACTTAAAAGGGCAATCTCATTTTCTGTCCCACAGCCCAGGGCAGAGGCTTGTTTCCTACACAGCCTGCTGACACTTCATTGGTTTTGCCTGTCTTTGTTCTGATTTTGCAAGCCTGCTTTTGCAGTCAAGCAAAAGTTTCCACGACCCAAGTGTGAAGTATCGTCTTGAATAACCAGATGAGGTGAAAAAATTGTGCAATGTTTGGGGATCTGTGAGAATTTCCCATTGCACTGTAATTCTCCTTCGTCTGCAAACTGAGCCACAACTGAGCATATTTGATGCACCATGTCAAAACAAATTCCCATGCTTAGATCTTATTTTCCACTTTCTCTTTGGATGGAGTTCAAATCTTCATGCTTGTTAAAAATCTTTCAATGGGCTTGAACAAAGCGTGTGTGTGACCTGGAGCATTCATAGCTAAATTCCCCTTCCTCCCTTTGTAGAAAAACGACAAGCCATTACAACCTTGCTCTCTACAATTCACTGCCTTAATATTATTACATCACTCCTTGTGTTCTGTTAATGCCAATGTGTCTCAGTGCTGATACTTCTAATTTAGTAATTACTGGCATTAAACTTCAATCCAGGACTATAGACTGATAGAGTTATACAGCACGGAAACAGAACCTTCAGTCTAACTCATCCATGCTGACCAGATATCCTAAATTAATCTAGTCCAATTTGTCAGCATTTGGCCCATATCCCTCGAAACCCTTCCTATTCGTGTACATATCCAGATGCCTTTGAAATGTTGTAATTGTACCAGCCTCAACCACTTCCTCTGGCAGCTCATTCTATACACACGCCACCCTCTGCATGAAAAAGTTGCCCCTCAGGTCTCTTTTAAATCTTTCCTCTCTCATTTTAAACCTACGCCCTCTAGATTTGGATTCCCCTACCCTGGGAAAAAGACCTTGGCTATTCACCCTATCCTGCCCCTCATGAATTTACAAGAAGGTCACCCCTCAGCCTTCGACACTCCAGGGTTTGAACACAATGGCTTGGAATTTCTGGTTAGCGGGAATGCTGGATATGTTGCTGCTGCCTGCAAAGTTTGCACTGACCCAACCATCCTGCCAATTTCTCTGGGATCGCCAGATCCCTGGGTGAAAAAGGAACAGGCAGTGCAGAATCTCCTGAGTACATCCAAACATCCAGCAGAGAAGAAAATGACACAGGCCCTTTTTAAAAGCACTAGCTGGCGTACTGGGGTAAGGCCTTTATAGATGTGCACCTTTCCATGAAGGCATGTGGGTAAGTGAGTGGGTAGTGCAATGAGTGATTGAGTATTGGGGATGAGGGGGTGATCATCAAGTGATCATGGGGTTGGCTGAAGGAGTTGTTGAGTCAGGAGAAAGTGAGGACTGTGGATGATGGAGATCAGAGTCAAAAAGTGTGGTGTTGGAAAAGCACAGCCAGTCAGGCAGCATACGAGGAGCAAGAGAGTTGATGTTTCGTAAGGAATGTGGGGGAATCCCAAGGGGGCTGAGGGATAAATGGGAGGGGGTTGGGCCTGGACAGAAGGTAGCTGGGAATACGATAGGTAGATGAAGGTGGGGGA
>NC_057716.1:30322850-30339790 GCF_004010195.1 Chiloscyllium plagiosum | reverse complement strand
GGAGGTGGGGGACAAGGTGATTCGTCGGAGTGGAGGGTGGAGTTGATAGGTGGGAAAGAAGATGGACAGGTAGTACAGGTCAAGAGGGCGGTGCTGAGTAGGATGGTTGGGTCTGGGATAAGGTGGGGGGAGGAGAGATGAGAAAACTGATGAAATCAACATTGATCCCTTGTGGTTGGAGGGTTCCAAGGCGGAAGATGAGGCGTTCTTCCTTCAGGCGTCGGGTGGCTAGAATTTGGCGTTGGAGGAGACCCAGGACTTGCATGTCCTTGGCAGAGTGGGAGGGGAGTTGAAGTGTTTGGCCACAGGGCGGTTGGGTTGTTTAGTGCACATATCCCAGAGGTGTTCTCTGAAACGTTCCGCAAGTTGGCGTCCTGTCTCTCCAATGTACAGGAGACCACATTGGGAGCAACAGACACAGTAGATGATGCGTGTGGGGTGCAGGAAAATCTGTGCCGGATGTGGAAGGATCATTTGGGGCTTTGGATGGAGGTGAAGGGGGAGGTGTGGGCGCAGGTTTTACATCTCTTGCAGTGGAATGGAAGGTGCTGGGAGTGATCATCAAGTGATCATGGGGTTGGCTGGAGGAGTCAGGAGAAAGTGAGGACTGCAGATGCTGGAGATCAAAGTCAAACAGTGTGGTGTTGAAAAAACACAGCAGGTCAGGCTGCATTCAAGGAGCAGGAGACTCCCCCAGCCCCACCTCCCTCCCATTTATCTCTCAGCCCCCTTAGGTCTCCCCTACATTCCTGATGAAGAGCTTTTGCTCGAAACCTCAACTCTCCTGCTCCTTGGATGCCACCTGACGGGCTGTGCTTTATCAGCACCACAGTGTTTGAGTTGTTGAGTCAGTTCTGGTTGGAGAATCAAGGGGTGAAAAGGGTCACCAGGGGATCGGAGGGATGTAGTCTGGTCAAGTTGGGCTGGGAGCTGTAGGTTGGGTCAACTAATCCAGGGGGTAATCCAATGGTTGGGTGCTACTTAAGCGAGTTTGGAGAGATTGGAGGTCACATTCTGGGGTAGTGGGAGGGTTTCAGGTCAGTTAGGCTGGGGCTGGAGGGAGGTGATCGGGATCTGGTCAGTTCAGGTCTGGTATTACTCAGTTTACCTTTTGGTGTTTGTGGCTGTTGGGGGGAGACTGATTGGGTGAGGCTGAGGGAAAGTCAGTCATGGAGTTACTTAGCTGCCAGACCAGGTACTCAACATTTATCTTTTTATCTTTTTAAAAAACACATATCTTTCAACCACGGCTGTGGTAACAGATTACCAAGTCATTTGTCACATTTCTATTTATGAAATCTTGCATAAATTGCCAGCAACATCTGTCAATATGACAATGGTTGTTCTCAAGGCATCTCAGATTGGCTGCTGAGAATGAGGATGTGGAAGATGCCACGTAAATGAAATATTACTTTGAGTCCTTCATTAAAATTCATCTTGAGTCATGCATTTAATCGCCTGTGCATCCCTACACACTAGGGGCAACTTAGCATGGCCAATCCACCTAACCTGCACATCTTTTGACTGCGGGAGGAAACCAGAAAATGTGCAAATTACACAGCTAAGGCTATAATTGAAGCCAGGTCCATGGCACTGTGAGGCAGCAGTGCTAAACACGGAGCCACCGTGCCACCCTGTGCTTAGTGCCTGTTTGCCCCTTTGCCTGCAATGTGTAGTTGCTTTGGACTTTGCTTTTTTGCTATTTTTAATTGTAATGTCCTTTTGATGCAGGCTGATGGGAACAAGACCTCCGTTAACTGACTAGATCTGATGGTTTTAAGTTATTGTTCAGCACAATGTTGAACATATGTTCGAAAATGTGCAGCCATGGGAAACGCATTAACACCAGCCTGAAGTCAACAGTGCAACGTTCCCTTCCCCATGCATCCCCTAAGCTCTAGCCAAAGGTGCTGACATGACCCCTACAAGGTACAAATACATAAAAGATAAAGAGATACCAGCAAATAAGGGTGGGTGGCGAGGCTTTTCGAAAGGTCAGACTCAATGTTCTGTTAATGAAGTCTGTTTGAGGTATGAGACACATGCCTAGCCAAGATAAAAAGTGGTACAGGAAGAGAGTAGAGAGGCTTCTCTGAAAAGACAAAAGGGGAGTGCTGTAATCTGCAGTGGTCTGTTTATCTGTGAATCGAAACAGGTTAAATTTAAAAGCAGGGTGTAATATCTGGGAAAGCAAATTTGAAAGGGCAATGTGTGAGTATGTGCTGCTGGGTGGGCGTTTTGAGATTCCAAATTTTTAAGGTCAGTGTAACCTTCGAGCCGAAAGGATGAATAGATCTGTCAATGAAACTTCAAACTAGTGAGATGCGGAGGTGGGTGGGTGGGGTGAAGAGATCTGACAGAAATAGCATTACTATTAAATATACAGAGAAGAAAAACATTGGAACTAAAGGCAAAGGCACGCACTCGGTGCTTGCGCAAGTAAAGGAGGGGTCGACAGAACAGGGACATGTAGAAAATAGTCAAAACAAGGAGCTATAAAGCTCACTTCCAACCATTAAGGGCTATGGGGAAAAGGAAGTGGAGTTGGGGATGATCAGATCAGCCATGATCTTGTTAAATGGCGGAGCAGACTCAATGGGCTGAATGGCCCACTCCAGCTCCTCTGTTTTATGGTCATCTGGGAGAATCAAGAATTAGGGGTCGCTCTTTCAAAGTAAGGACTTGCCCATTTGAAACAGAGATGAATCGATATTGTCATTCCCTCTCGGAAGTTAGTGAAAATATGGAGAGAGTGAACTCTTTGACTATTTTTAAGGCAGAGGGTGTTAAGCAGCAGGATTGAATTGAATTGAATTTATTGTCACATGTACCAAGGCACAGTGAAAAGATTTGTCTTGCGAGCAATACAGGCAGATCACAGAGTTAAGTAGCATAGATAGTAAATAATAGGTAAACAGCGGCAAAAACAAAACACAAGTACAGGCGAATCTTAAGAGTTTGTGAGTCCTTTCAGTATTCTAACAACAGTGGGGTAGAAACTGTTTCAAAACCGGCTGGTGCATGTGTTCAGGTTTCTGTACCTTCTCCCCGATGGTAGAGGTTGTAGAAAAACATTGCCAGGGTGGGATGGATCTTTGAGAATGCTGGCGGCCTTTCCTTGACAGTGGGGCCTGGAAGATGGAATCTATAGATGGGAGGTTGTCCTTTGTGATTGTCCGGGCCGAGTTCACGACTCTCTGTAACCGTCTCCGATCTTGAATGGTACAGTTGCCGTACCAGGTAGTGATACATCCAGACAGAATCCTCTCAATTGCGCACCTATAAAAGTTGGCAAGGGGATTCGCCGTCATGCCAAATGATCCTTAGCTGCCTGAGGAAGAAGAGATGTTGTTGGGCCTTTGTAACCAGTGCGTCCACATGAAGAGTCCAAGAAAGTTTATCGAGTGAAGGGTGGCAATGCAAACTGAGGTTACAATCAGACTGTTCATACTCAATGGTGGAGCAGGCTTGAGGGGCTGAATGGCCTTGTGCTGCTCCTCATCCATATGTTTATTTACATAAAAAGAAATAGAATAGTTAGAATGTTATTGTAAGAACCTCTTTAAGGCCCTTGGGGAATCACTAATTAATTTCCTCCAGGAGCTCAATGATCATGAGATCCCTTGATAATAAAAATAAGGCAGACCCAGGTGGGCTGTTGTGATCCAATGATACTGTCCCTATCTTTAAGACAGGAGGCCTGGGTTCAGGTTCCACCTGTTCCAAAGATGACTTTTAATATCTTTGAACTGGTTGATTGGAAATAGGTTAAAAAAAACAAAAAAAGCAGACCCACGGATGGGTCTGCAACATTGTCTGTCCTGGGCTGGGACTAGCCTATGTAAGCCATGAATATCTTTTATTTTCAACACTAAAAGATATTCCTTTCTAGGCAAGTCTCCTGACTTACTACATAGGAGTCAAGGGTAGGAAGAAGGAGACCACTGATAGAAAGTCATTCTCCTGACCTCTCGTATGGACCGACTTTCAGCATCATAAAGTGTTCAACTTACCCATAAACCAGGAGTCAAAATCTTTTGACAAACTGATAGAGATGGTAGTGGAGCACTATGGCCCTAAACCATCCATTATATTCCAGCATTATAGATTTAACACAGCACATAGACTTCCTTGGGAACCAGTTACTGAATTCTTGAAGAGACTCTGGACTCGAAACATTAGCTTGCTCTCTCTCCACGGATGCAACCTGACCCGCTGTGATCTTCAACATTACTTGCTTCCAATACAGATTCCAGCATCTGCAGTAATTTGCTCCTACAAAACAGAGAAAGTGAGGACTGCAGATGCTGGAAATCAGAGCTGAAAATGTGTTGCTGGAAAAGCGCAGCAGGTCAGGCAGCATCCAAGGAGCAGGAGAATCGACGTTTCGGGCATGAGCCCTTCTTCAGGAATTCCTGAAGAAGGGCTCATGCCCGAAACGTCGATTCTCCTGCTCCTTGGATGCTGCCTGACCTGCTGCGCGTTTCCAGCAACACATTTTCAGCTCCTACAAAACAGATCCAAGGATGGGTCTGCAGAACTGTCTGTCCCAGGGTGAGACTAGTCTATGTATGCCACAAGTAGTGGTTCTGTTTTGGTGCTAAACAATAAATGATAGTCCTTTTCAATTGGGCTTCTGGAGTTATTGTATTTATATAGGAAAAAGCAAGTCAAGACAGGGAATCGGCCCTTAAAGAGATGCAGCAGCTAAATCCAGGTATTCCCAATGGAATGGCAGAGTGTCGACTTGGGCCTTTGCTTCAATATTTACCGGGGAGGCTCGATGCTTGAAGAAATAAACAAAAAAGGTAACATAACATTTAAATTACAAAGTCGAGCGATAATTGGTAAACTATTATCAAACTTCAAAGGGATAAACCTCATGGTTTGGTTGGAGCTCATCCACAAAGCTAATAGAAATTAGTGAGGAGTTGCAGAAACAGAAAAGATATCGGTGCAGAGAAAAATGTCTGGTGGACAGCAGGCATCATTTCCTTATTTAAAGAATGTGAAAGAACAGGCAATTATCCAGAAGCCAGTGGTGGGTGAGATAATAGCATCCTTATTCAATTATGTGATGAAAGCAGCTGGAAACTAAACAACAAGTTAGCACAGATTTAAAAATGCAAGGTCAAATTTTGCCGTCTTAATGAGCCCTTTAAAAAGGTAACAGAATGACTATGCAAAGGGTAATAGAGTGAATGTTACATACATGAACTTTTCACAAGGCCTCATAGTAAACTCATGCTAAGATCAGACCAATTGAAGACAGGAGATAAGTCACAAAATAAGTAGAAAACTGAGTACACAAGAGCAAACAGAGAGGGTAGAAAGTTACTCAGACTGGTTAAAGACTGGAAAAGGTATTCCATTGGGATTGGTCCTTCTGTTCACAATTTACCTAAGTGATTGGATCCCGAAATCGAACATCCTGTATCAGAATTTGCAAGTGACACCAAGCTGTAGGGCATAATTATAACTGAGAAAAACTCTGCCATAACAGGAGAATTTCTTTACAAGATTGCAGAATGCTTACATAAATGGCAAATCAATATTAATACATATAAGTCTGAGGTCATGGATATATGGAGGAGGAATAAAGATCTTGGAAAATCAGAGTTAAAATGTGATAGAGAAAGAAAATGATCCAGGGATGTAGATTCACAAATTATTAAAGTTAACAAAGCCCTAATAAAACACTCCATTTAATTTCTGAAGGAACTTAATTCCTTGCTTAACAGCATTGTGGGTCTACCTACAGCACATGGTGGTTCAAGAAGGCAGCTCACTAGCATCTTCTCAAGAGCAACTAGGAAAGAGCAATAAATGCTCAGTTGACTTCTAAAAAGCTTCAATTGGCCGCAGGGCAAGAAGGTGGAGCCTGGCTCTACCAGCTCAGGACTCGGATGGAGGCATGAGGGTTTCTGGTTGGTCACTAACTGGGCTCAAGCACCCATATGAGTTTTAAAAGTCTCATCTTTGCTTTTGAATGGACTCATCTCCTTATCTCTGTGATTTCCTTCAGCACTAAGATTACCCGCTAGAGTTCAGCACTTTGCCAGCTCTGGCCTTTTGATCATTCCCATCTTCGATCACTCTGCCATTAGTCGCTGTGCCTTCAGCCACCCCGACCCTAAGCTCTGAAATCCTTCCCTAGGTCTCTCCGCATTCCAACCTCCCTTAAAGCACTCCTTAAATCCCATGTCTCTGACCAAGCTTTCCGTCATTTAACTTAACTGCCCCTTACAAGGTTCAGTAACATTTTTTGCCCCAACAATATTCCTGTGAGGTATCTTGGAACGCTTTATTCAATTGACAGGTGCTATATAAATGCAGGATTTTGTTATTGAGTACCCAGACAAAATTTGACCTCATGTGACCAATTGAGATAGACTCCATTGGATACTGTTGCTGCCCACGCCATGTAAGGCTGTGTCTCTTTAACCCCTGACCTCCAGTAGATCCTGTGCAGTTACTCCTGCTGCTGTGACCCCAATTTCTGGAATTCCTTCCCTCAAATTCTCTACCTCGTCTAGCACTCTTCTTAGAACCTAGCCCGTTGACTATGCCTTCGACCACTTATTCTGATATCCCTAAGAGGCTGTGTGTCAAAACTGGACCGATAATGCTCCTGGGAAAGTGTTTAAAATGTTTCACCAGCTTTATATAAATACAAGTACGTCTGTGCGTTTGCTACAGTCAGGGAGGATTATGGCAATGGGACTAAGCTGCAACAAGTGAACACTTGCCGCTTTAGTGAAGCAGAAAGGAAGTAAAGGACACCTCATTGTTGCTGGAATATTCTTTGTTGCTTGTTGCAATGTTATGTTTGCTAGTGTTGTAGTGCCGCTTTGTTTGCATGAATAGTATTACAGGAGAGACAAGGCGGGATGGATTGTACCGAGTGGCCTGTTTCTGTGCCGTGTAATCTGCTTAATTTGATGTAAAGTGAACCACAAGCCAGCGTTTAACAGTGGAAAGGATCAGTTGACAGAAAGCAAGTGCAGGTTTATCGTTTCTTTCTTTGAATTCACGACGTGTATCTGATCATGAAGAGTCAATGTAACTGTCTGTTTCGTGCGTTGGAGCAGCTTCACTATCTCCGATGCCTCTGGGGTCCTGTTGATCGTAAACAATGGTATTTTTCTGAGTTATTCTGCATTATTCAGTGAAAAAAACCACACACGCACCGTGGCTAAGTAGTTACCAGAACTTTAACCTGTCTTCATAACAAGAAAGAGCTGTGTAGAACTGCCTCAGAAGCAAAAAATAAACTAGCTATTTTTATTTCGACAAAATATTTGTACGAGCTTCTTAATGTTTCTTGGAAGCATCTTATTTTGGCTTTGGTGTAATGTCATTGGTCTCCCTGCTGTAGGAACATTCTTGATGAAGAGCTTATGCTTGAAACGTGGTCTCTCCTGCTCTTCTGATGCTGTGCATTTCCGGCACCACAACGTTTGACTCTGATCTCCAGCATCTGCAGTCCTCGCTTTCTCCTTAGGAAAGATGTTGTTAAACTTGCAAAGGTTCAGAAAAGACTTACAAGGACGCTGTCAAATTTGATGGGTTGAGCTGGAGGGAGAGGCTGAATAGGCTTGGGGCAGTTTTCCCTGCAGCATCGGAGACTGAGGGGTGACTTAACAGAGGTTTATAAAATCATGAGGGGCATGGATAGGGTGATTAGCCAAGGACGTTTCCCTGAGGGGGGGGGGGGGGGAGTCCAAAACCAAGGGGTGAGAGGGACCTGAGGGGCAACTTTTTCATGCATGTATGGAATGAGCTGCCAGAGGAAGTGGTGGAGGCTGGTACATAAACAACATTTAGAAGGCATCTGGATGGGTATATGAATAGGAAGGGTTTAGAGGGATATGGGCCAAATGCTGACAAATTGAACTAGGTTAATTTAGGATATCTGGTCGGGTTGGATGAGTTGGACTGAATGATCTGTTTCTGTGCTGTACATCTCTGTAACTCTATGGCATTATGCTTTCCTTTGCACTGAAAGCTGGAATGATGCATTTAGGGCTGCATTTTGTTCAGGGCTGTGATTATTAACTGTGGAGTGTGGCACAGTTATCTTTCCATAGGGGTGCAGGTACATAGTTTCTTGAAAGTTGCGTCATAGGATAGACAGGGTGGTGAAGAATGTATTTGGCATGCTTACCTTCATTAGTCAGAGCAGTTGTGTCAAAGCTGTATAAAACTTTTGGAGTGCTGCATACAACTCTGGTCGCTAGCTACAGGAAGGATGTCATTAAACACATAAGGGTGCAAAAAAGGTTTACAAAGATGTTACTGAGACTGGAAGGTTTGAGGAGAGACTGGACAGGCTGCGACTCCTTTTCTCTGGAACATAGGACGCTTGAGGGGTGACCTTGTAGAGGTTTATAAAATCACAGGGGAGTCTAGATGAGGTCAAGGTCTTTTCCCCAGGGTAGGGGAGTCCGAAACAAGAGGGTATAGGTTTAAGGTGAGAGAGGAACGATTTAAAAGGGACCCGAGGGGCAATCTTTTCACCCAGAAGGGTGGTGTGCATATGGAACAAGTTGCCAGGGGAAGTGGTAGAGGCGGGTACAGTTAAAACATTTGGACAGGTACATGGATAGGAAAGATTAAGAGGGATATGGGCCAAACACAGGCAAATGGTACTAGTTCAGTTCAGGAAAGCTGGCCAGCATGGATGAGTTGGGTTGAAGGATTTGTTTCCATGTTGTATGACTCTATGACCAGTTCCTGTACAGACATAGGTCACCTCACGTCCTCAGAATTCAGTCAGCTCACTTGAAACTCTCTTGGGACAGGCATTTTGGAGAGGCCTGCTCTGAGCTCTTGGGGCCCAAGTAAATTATCAGATTGACCTTTTACATCCAGTGATCAATGCTCACTCTCAAAGAAAATCTCTCTCTCTCTCTCTGTCTCTGCAGCTCTGTGGTTGACAAGAGGCTATCCCAACCTATAGCCTCTTGTCCACTATGATTGGTACCCATGTTCCAAAGAGTAGGAAGGAGTGGGAAAAAAAGGTACAACACCAGTCAGGATTCTTGCTCTGGATCACTGAGTAATGGCTTATTCGAAAGGTCAGTGCACAGATAGCAGATGGAAATAGCATCCACCTCACTTTTTTTTATAGAATCCCTACAGTGTAGAACCACCTTTGGTCCAACAAGTCCACACCGACCCTCCAAAGAGTAACTCACCCAAATCATTCCCCATTTATTCGTAATGCACCTAACCTAAACACCCTTGAACACTATAGGCGAGTTAGCATGGCCAATTCACCTAACCTGCGCATCTTTGGATTGTGGGAGAAAACCGGAGCACCCGGAGGAAACCCACGCAGACACGGGGAGAACAGGCAAACTCCATACAGACAATCGCCTGAGGCTGGAATCGAAGCCGGGTCCCTGGCGTTGTGAGGCAACAGTGCTGACCACTGAGCCACTGTGCCGGCCCTTCAGATAAAAGAAACATTTGTAATACACTCCACAATCAAATGTAGTCAAGGACCTTAATCAGCCCAACAGTGGTTAGAACTCCCTGATGCCTTACCCACATCCCCATAATATGTGGAAAGGTCTAGGGGTGGGCATACAGGTGGTGGCCTGGTCACTCTCTTTATTCTTTCACGCCTTCCCGCTTGTAAATGTGCCGGCAAGCAGATTATGAAGTCCATTCCTGTATGTGCCAGTATGACATTCTTATTGTTCTGAAGTCCAGAAGATCAAGATTCATTCCACTGAATCTCTCCTCTGAGGCCATCTCTTTCATGCTAGTGATAAATTGAGTTAAATCTACCTTAGACTAAAAAACTGAAATCATACACAGACCCTCAGCATGTGGTCTCAACAAAGCCCAGATCACCAGAATCTAGCCAGGACCAGTGTTTTTGAAATGTCTTTGCTGTACTCAGCACTTGTATTGAAAGGGCCATGGGTCCCACATGTCTCTTTAACATTCTTCTCAAGTTGTTCTGCCATCTTCAAAGACTTGTAAGCCCCCCAAGTCTCGTTTTTACTGCACCTGTTTTTAAAAAATCTCCCTTTAGTTTGAGATCAACTCCTGTCATTCTTCCTGTCAAAATGAATCACTTTACATTTGTTGCCTTAAATTTTATCTGATCTTATTTGGCTATTTCCCCAGGCCAAATTTAACTTCTTGAATGCAAACCAAAATGGAAGGGAAAGCACACTTAACCAGTCGATTGCAGTTCTTTGAGGACATAACCCATGCTGTGGTTGAAGGGAACCGGTTAATGTACTATACTTAGATTTCCAGAAGGCATGAGAGAGGTGTCACATCAAAGGGCATTGTGGAAAATGAAAGTATATTGTGTAGTGGGGAGCATATTGGCATGGATGGAAGATTGGCTGGCCAATAGAAAATAGAGAGTCTTTTTTTTCTGGTCGGCAAGATCTAATGAATGGCATGCCACATGGATCTATGCTGAGACCTCAACTATTTTCAGTTCTATGAATCAGTTGGATGAAGAGACTGAAGGTATTGTTGTCAAATTTGCTGATGTGATAAAGATTGGTAGGAATGTAGTAATTGAGTGGCTAAATAAATGAACAGGGTATAATGTGTGAAAATATGAAGTTATCCATTTTGGAGGAAGAATAAAAAAAATGCAATTGCGCAGGGTATCCTAATACATGAATCATAAAAGATGAATAGGCAAAAGCAGCAACTAATTAGAAAAAAAGTACTAATAGAAAGCTATAATATATTGCAAAGGGAATAGAATATAAAAGTAGAGAGATTATGCTTCAGGTATACAGAGTACTGGTGAAACCACATCTGCACAGTATTGGTCACCTTATTTAAGGAAGGACGTAAATGTGCTGGAAACAGTTCAAGTAAGACTTAACCGTCTTACACCTGAGTTGGGTTAGTTAATGACAAAAGGTCGGCCTTATAACCTATGGCATTTAGAAAAGCACCAGTTCAGACTTGCTTGCAATCTGTGTGGTATGGTGGCTCAGTGGTTAACACTGCTGCCTCACAGTGCCAGAGACCCAGGTTCAACTCCACCCTCAGGGTACTGTGTGTGGAGTTTGCATGCTCTCCCTGTGTCTGAGTGGGTTTGCTCTGGTTTCCTCCTACAGTGCAGATTAGGTGGATTAGCCATAGGAAATGCAGGGTTACAGGGACCAGGTGGGTTTGGGGTGGATGTTTTTGGAGGGTCAGTTTGGATTCAAGAAGCCAAATGACCTGCTTCCACAATGTAGTGATTCTACAATTTCTGTGTAAGATCCTGAAGTGGTGAAGGCGTAGTGGCATTATTGCTGGACTGTTAATCCAGAAACATGGATATTGGAGAGCTGGCTTTGGATTTGGAATTAAGAATCTAATGATGGCTCTGAAGTCATTGTCAATTGTCAGAAAAACCCATCTGATTCACTAATATTCTTTACAGAAAGAAACTGCTGTCCTGACTTGGCCTTGCCTTCATGTGACTCTAGATCTGCAATGATGTAGTTGACTCTTAACTACCCTGCTGGGAAATTAGGGATGGACAGAAAATGCTGGCCCAAACAGTGATGCCCACATCCCATGAGTGAAGACAAGAAGATAAAACAAATAACTAATGACCTCTGCTCTTGAAGAGTAAGGATCCAGTTTCTGGAGGCTGAAAACATTACAGGATGAAGAAACAAATGAAGCACCCATTTCTCTTCATCCTCAAACTCCCTTGATCACCTAACTCCAGCATTCTATTGCAAGTCACGTTCAGGCACTAAATTGCACAAAGTCAGCTAGTTTTTATATGCTCCTATCACAAATGGCCTGGTGGACCCAATTATAGAAGAGCTGGTTTCAGCTATTTTAATTAACTATATCCAAATGTACACAGTAGAAACCTTGTTTAAACCCTTCTTAAGGCAAGGAGCATTCCTTCATTTACACCAAACAAAATTAGAGTTGTGCAATAAAATCAAGACCTTCTGCTCTTCAATTGCCAGCATCGAGTCTAGAAAATAATATGTTACCAAATACCAAAGCTCCTTCAACAGCTGCTTCTAAACTCACGCCCTCTACCATCTTGATGGACAAGAGTACCAGATGCAGAGGACCAACATCACCTGTAAATTCTCTTTCAAACTTCACACCTTCCAGACTTTGTTTTGCCACTCATCCACTGTCACTGGATCAAGATCCTTAAACTCCCTTTCTGAAATGTGCAAGATCAGCAATTTTTCTATGTCCCGCTCTTCACTGGTCTGGGGTTTGCTGAAGTATTGGAGGAGCAGCAAATCTCTGCAGTCATCAGCAAATTTTTCCATTGTATAGGGAATGGAGTTGCCATTGTAGACAGTACAAATAATGTAGGGTATAAAAAGCCCTGAAGGTTTCTGAAAGTCACCATGTGAACTAAACATATTTAATCTGAAAACAACAAAGCTAACACGAGGCAAGGGCATTGGGCTACTATTTCTGTAATAGGCAAAGTGCTAGAATCAATCATTAAAGAGATCAGAGCTGAGCTCTTGAAAAACTTCAAGGCAATCGACAAGAGTTGGCCTGGTTTTGTGAAAGAAGCTTTATGCTAAACCACTTTATTGGGGTTCTTTGAAGGGCATCATGCACTGAGGATAAAGGGAGCCTGTTGACATTCTGTGTTGGATTTCCAGAAGGTGTTTGACAAGATACCATTTCAAAGGTACTGAGAAAAGTAGTAACTTGTGGTGGAGGCAGTAGCATATTAGCATGGATAGAGGATTGGCAAGTAGGCAGAAGCAGAGACTACGCATAACTGGGTCTTTACCTGATTGGTGGAATGCGATGAGTGTGGTCCCACAGGGGTCTATGCTGAACTTTCAACATTTTATAATTTACATCAGTAACTTTGCTAATGGGAGTAAAGACATGGGAGCTAAATTCACACATGACACAAAGCTGGATAGCAAAGGGTGTTGTGAACAAGACATAAGGAGCTTGCAGACAGACATAGATAGACTGGCTAAGTATCTGGTTGATGGAGTAAGGTGGAGGAAAGAAGGAAATTGGTCACTGCAGAAGTAATGAAAAGTAAATATTATTTAAATGGGGAAAGACTGCAGAATTATTTATACAGAGGGATCTAGGTACTCTAGTGCATCAGCATATAGGTACAGAAAATAATTAAGAAAGATAATGAAATTATATCCTTTATTACAAGAGGAACTGAGGATGGTCTGTTTCAGTAAACTGGTGAGACCACATCTTGAATGCTGTGTACAGTTTCCATTACCATTCTTCATGAAGAACAGTAATGTACTGTGGCAGGTTGAGAAAAATGCTTACTGGATTCATGGAATGAGCAAGGTGTCTTCTGAGGATGGGTTGGACAGACTGGGCTTCTTTCCACTGATGTTCAGAAGACTGAACGGTGATTTGATTGATGTGTATGCTATCCTAAATTATCCTAACAAGGTGGACATCAAAGACTACATCCACTTGTGGGTGAACTGGAATGAAGGGATGTGCTTGAAACATGAGTGTCATACTTGTCGCTCAGAGCGTCATCCTTGCAGCTGAGAGTGTCCTCCTTATAGGACTGAGTGTCATCCTTGTAGCTCAGAGTGTTAAACTTGTTGGTCAGAGAGTCATCCTTGTAGCAGAGAGTGTCATCTTTGTAGCTCAGAGTGACATCCTTGTCAGTCAGAATGCTCTCCATGTGGGTGAAAGTGTCATCCTTGTAGCTCAGAGTGTGATCCTTGTAGCTCAGAGTGCCATCCTTGTCAGTCAGAGTGTCATTCTTGCAGCTCAGCGTATGATCTTTGTAGCTTAGAGTGCCATCTTGTAGCTCAGAGCGTCATCCTTGTAGCTCAGATGGTCATACTTGTCAGTCAGAATGCCATCCTTGTAGCTCAGAGTGTGATCCTGTAGCTCATAGTGCCATCCTTGTTGCTCAGAAAGCCATTCTTCTAGCTCAGAGTGTCATTCTTGTAGCTCATAGTGCCATCCTGTAGCTCAGAGTGTCATCCTTGTGGCTCAGAGTATCATCCTCAGAGCTGAGTGTGTCATCCTTGTAGATCAGAGTGTCTCCTTGTAGTTGAGAGTGTCATCCTTGTAGTTGAGAGTGTCATCCATCTCGCTCAGAATGTCACCGGTGGAGCTGAGAGTGTCATCCTTTGAGGTGAGGGTGTCATCCTTGTAACTCAGAGTGTGATCTTTGTAGCACAGAGTGTCATCCTTGTAGCTCAGAGGGTCACCTTTGTAGCTGAGAGTGTCATCCTTGTCGGTCAGAGTGACATCCTTATAGCTGAGAGTGTCATCATTGTACTTGAGAGTGTCATCCTTGTATCTCAGAGTGTCATCCTTGGAACTGAGAGTGTCATCCTTGTAGCTGTGAGTGTCATCCTTGTCGGTCAGAATGCTATCCTTGTAGCTCAGGGTGTGATCCTTGTAGCTCATAGTGCTATCCTTATTGTTCAGAGAGTCATTCTTATAGCTCAGAGTGTCATCCTTGTAGCTGAGAGTGTCATCCTTGTAGCTCCGAGTGCCATCCTGTAGCTCAGAGAGTCATACTTGGAGCTCAGAGTATCATCCTCAGAGCTGAGTGTGACATCCTTGCAGCTCAGAGTGTCATCCTTGGAGCTGAGAGAGTCATCCTTGTAGCTCAGTGTCATCCTTGTAGCTCAGAGTGTCATTCTTGGACCTCAAAGTGTGATCCTTGTAGCTCAGAATGTTATCCTTGTATCTCAGAGTGTCATCCTTGGAGCTGAGAGTGTCATCCTTGTCGGTCAGAGAGTCATCCTTGTAGTGGAGAATGTCATCCTTGGAGCTGAGAGTATCATCCTTGTAACTCAGAGTGTAATCGTTGTAGATCAGAGTGTCATCCTTGTAGTTGAGAGTGTCATCCATCTGCCTCAGAATGTCATCCTGGGAGCTGAGAGTGTCATCCTTGTAGCTCAGTGTCATCCTTGTCGGTCAGAGTGTCATCCTTGTAGCTGTGAGTGTCAATGTTGTAGCTCAGAGTGACATCTTTATCAGTCAGAGTTGTAGCTCAGAATGTTATCCTTGTATCTCAGAATGTCATCCTTGGAGCTGAGAGTGTCATCCTTGTAGATCAGAATGCCATCCTTGTAGAGCAGGGTGTGATCCTTGTAGCTCATAGTGCCATCCTTATTGTTCAGAGACTAATTCTTGAGCTCCGAGTGCCAACCCGTAGCTCAGAGAGTCATACTTGCAGCTCAGAGTATCATCCTCGGAGCTGAGTGTGTCATCCTTGTAGCTGAGAGTGTGATCCTTGGAGCTGAGAGCGTCATCCTTGTAACTCAGTGTCATCCTTGTCAGTCAGAGTGTCATCCTTGTAACTCAGAGTGTCATCCTTGGAGCTGAGAGTGTCATCCTTGTAACTCCGTGTGCCATAATTGTAGTTGAGAGTGTCATCCTTATGGTTGAGAGTTTCATCCATGTAGCTCAGAGTGTCATAATTGTATCTCAAAGTGTTATCCTTGGAGCTGAGAGTGTCATTCTTGGACGTGAGGGTGTCATCCTTGGAGGTGAGAGTATCATCCTTGTAACTCAGAGTGTAATCGTTGTAGATCAGAGTGTCATCCTTGTAGTTGAGAGTGTCATCAATCTGGCTCAGAATGTCAACCTGGGAGCTGAGAGTGTCATCCTTGTACATCAGAGTATGATCCTTGGAGCTGAGAGTCTCATCCTTGTATGTGAGAGTGTCATCCTTGTAACTCAGAGTGTGATCCTTGTAGCACAGAGTGTCATCGTCGGTGGGAGTGCCATTTTGTAGCTCAGAGTGACATCCTTATAGCTCAGAGTGCCATCCTTGTAGCTCAGAGTGTCATTCTTGGACCTTAGAGTGTGATCCTTGTAGGTCAGAATGTCATCTTTGTATCTCAGAATGTCATCCTTGGAGCTGAGAGTGTCATCCTTGTAGCTGTGAGTGTCAACGTTGTAGCTCAGAGTGACATCTTTATCAGTCAGAGTGCTCTCCATGTGGGTGAGAGTGTCATCCTTGGAGCTGAGAGTGTCATCCTTTTCGGTGAGAGTGTCATTCTTGTAACTCAGTGTGATCCTTGTAGCACAGAGTGTCATCCTTGTAGCTCAGAATGTGATCCTTGCAGCACAGAGTGTCATCCTTGTCGGTCAGAGTGACATTCTTATAGCTCAGAGTGACATCCTTGTTGCTCAGAGTGTCATTCTTGGACCTCAAAGTGTGATCCTTATAGCTCAGAATGTTATCCTTGTATCTCAGAATGTCATCCTTGGAGCTGAGAGTGTCATCCTTGGAGCTGAGAGTATCATCCTTGTAACTCAGAGTGTCATCATTGTAGCTCTGAGTGTCATCCTTGTAGCTATGAGTGTCAACGTTGTAGCTCAGAGTGACATCTTTATCAGTCAGAGTCCTCTCCATGTGGGTGAGAGTGTCATTCTTGTAACTCAGAGAGCCATCCTTGTAGCTCAGAGTGTCATTCTTGGACCTCAAAGTGTGATCCTTGTAGCTCAGAATGTTATCCTTGTATCTCAGAATGTCATCCTTGAAGCTGAGAGTGTCATCCTTGTAGTTGAGGGTGTCATCCTTGTAGCTCCGTGTGTCATCCATGGAGCTGAGACTGTCATCCTTGGAGGTGAGAGTATCATCCTTGTAACTCAGAGTGTAATCATTGTAGATCAGAGTGTCATCCTTGGAGCTGAAAGTGTCATCCTTGGAGCTGAGAGTGTCATCGTTGTAACTCAGAGTTTCATCCTTGTAGCTGAGAGTGTCATCCTTGGAGGTGAGAGTATCATCCTTGTAACTCAGAGTGTAATCGTTGTAGATCAGAGTGTCACCCTTATAGTTGAGAGTGTCATCCATCTGGCTCAGAATGTCATCCTGGGAGCTGAGAGTGTCATCCTTGTAGCTCAGAATGTCATCCTTGTAGCTCTGAGTGTCATCCTTGTAGCTGTGAGTGTCAACATTGTAGCTCAGAGTGACATCTTTACCAGTCAGA
>NC_057716.1:30175199-30322350 GCF_004010195.1 Chiloscyllium plagiosum | reverse complement strand
ACACTTGTGAAAACATACTTGCACTGGGAGCGAACTTGTATCTAATAAGGACTGGGAGAGCTTTCAAGTTGACCTCATTAGCTCAGTCTAAAATTATAATTGACTTACAATTACCATTAAATTATTCTCTGCAGATCTTACACTTGTGATTGTTGGAGGACAATCAGCTCAGTGGCCGGGCATTGCTACAGGAGGTCTTAGGGGTTGAGTCCCAGACCCAACCATCTTTAGCTGTTTCATTGATGTTGCTTCATTCCATAAGGCCAGAAGAGAGGATGTTGTCTGATGATTTCATCTTATCAGCAAGCATTTGTGAACCTTCAGATACTGAAGTAGTCCGTGTCCATCCAGATTTGGGTTGAAAGGTGTTAACAAATATTCATAACATGCAGGTGCCAGGCAATGACCATCTCCAACAGGGCAGAATCTAACCATTGTCCCCTGACGTCAGTGGTGGGCAAGTTGTTGGAGCGAGTCCTGAGGGGCAAGGACTGATTCGGGATAGTCAACATGGCTTTGTGCATGGGAAATCATGTCACACAAACTTGATTGAGGTTTTTGAAGAAGTAACAAAGAGGATTGATTTTGGCAGAAAGGTGGAGATGATCTATATGGACTTCAGTAAGGCGTTCAACAAGGTTCCCCATAGGAGACTGGTTAGCAAAGTTATATCTCATGGAATACATGGAGAACTAGCCATTTGGATGCAGAGTTGGCTCAAAGGTAAAAGACAATGGGTGGTGGTAGAGGGTTGTTTTTCAGACTGGAGGCCTGTGACCAGTGGAGTGCCACAATGATCAGTGCTGGGCCCACTACTTTTCGTCATTTATATAAATGATTTGGATGTGCCCCATAGGAGACTGGTTAGCAAAGTTAGATCTCATGGAATAGATGGAGAACTAGCCATTTGGATGCAGAGTTGGCTCAAAGGTAAAAGACAATGGGTGGTTGTTTTTCAGACTGGAGTCCTGTGACCAGTGGAGTGCCACAATGATCAGTGCTGGGCCCACTACTTTTCGTCATTTATATAAATGATTTGGATGTGAGCATAAGAGGTATAGTTAGTAAGTTTGCAGATACACCAAAATTGGAGGTGTAGTGGACAGCAAAGAAGGTTATCTCAGATTACAACGGGATCTTGACCAGATGGGTTAATGGGCTGAGGAGTGGCAGATGGAGTTTAATTTAGATAAATGTGAGGTGCTGCATTTTGGGAAAGCAAATCTTAACAGGACTTATACACTTAATGGCGGCACGGTGGCACAGTGGTTAGCACTGCTGCCTCACAGCGCCAGAGACCTGGGTTCAATTCCCGCCTCAGGCAACTGACTGTGTGGAGTTTGCACGTTCTCCCCGTGTCTGCGTGGGTTTCCTCCGGGTGCTCCGGTTTCCTTCCACAGTCTAAAGATGTGCAGGTCAGGTGAATTGGCCATGCTAAATTGCCCGTAGTGTTAGGTAAGGGGTAAATGTAGGGGTATGGTTGGGTTGCGCTTTGGTGGGGCGGTATGGACTTGTTGGGCCGAAGGGCCTGTTTCCACACTGTAAGTAATCTAATCTAATCTAATCTAATCTAATCTAGTCCTCGGGAGTGTTGCTGAACAAAAAGACCTTGGAGTGCAGGTTCATAGCTCCTTGAAAGTAGAGTCACAGGCAGATTGGATAGTGAAGAAAGTGTTTGGTATGCTTTCCTTTATCGGTCATAGTATTGAGTACAGGAGTTGGGAGATCATGTTGTGGCTGTACAGGACATTGGTTAGGCCACTGTTGGAATATTGCGTGCAATTCCGGTCTCCTTCCTATTGGAAAGATATTGTGAAACTTGAAAGGGTTTAGAAAAGATTTACAAGGATGTTGCCAGGGTTGGAGGATTTGAGCTATAGGGAGAGATTGAATAGGCTAGGGCTGTTTTCCCTGGAGCGTCGGAGGCAGAGGGGGATGACTTTGTAGAGGTTTACAAAATCATGATGGGCATGGATGGGGTAAATAGACAAGGTCTTTTCCCTGGGGTGGGGATTCCAGAACTAGAGGCCATAGGTTTAGCGTGAGAGATGAAAGATATAAAAGAGACCTAAGGGGCAACATTTTCACACAGAGGGTGGTACTTGTTTGGAATGAGCTGCCAGAGGAAGGTTAGTACAATTGCAACATTTAAAAGGCATCTGGATGGGTAAAGGAATAGGAAGGGCTTGGAGGGATATGGGCCAGGTGCTGGCAGGTGGGACTAGATTGGGTTGGGATATCTGGTTGGCATGGACGAGTTGGACCGAAGGGTCTGTTTCCGTGCTGTACATCTCTGTGACTCTACGACTCTATTCAATGATGTTACTATCACTGGACCCACCATACAAAGGTGCAGGAAGGGTAGGGGATTAGCTTTTCCATTAGTGGTATATAAATACTGCAGCTCTAACAGCCCGTTGGAGACTGGGAACGCTTTGTTGAGTAACTCACCTCCTGCCTTTCCAAATCCAGACCACCATTTACTAAGCACAAGTGATAGAATGTTGTCCACTCGCCTGGGTGAGGCAGCTCCAATGATATTCAAGGAGTCCGACAGCATTCAAGCAACCCATTTGATTGGTATCCCATCCACCACCTTCAACATTCACTTCAGCTGCTAACAATGAACAGTGGTAGCATTGTGTACCATCTACAAGATGCAACTCACCAAGGGACTACCTTGAAGGACCAAGCATTGCAGATTCCTGGGCATATCAGCACCCAAACGTTCCCCTCCAAGCCACTCACCAGCCTGTCTCAGAAATAGATCACTGTTTCTTCAGTGTCACTGGATCAGAATTCCTCCCTCCCTAACAGCACAGTGGATTTTCCTACATGCGAAGGACTGCAGAGGCCTAAGAAGGCAGCTCACCATGACTTTCTCAAGTATAGCTGGAGATGGGCAATAAATGCTGGCTGAGCCAATGATGCCTACATTCTGTGAAAGAATAAATAAATAGAGTTGCAAGTTGTTTCTGCTTCTTCCGCTCCTTGTGAGCAGGAAATACATTTTTAGAGACACCAGGACAAATGCTGAAGTTTTGTAATTCTGTGGAGGGTGCGCAAACTGCATTCTAGTGATATTTATAACACCAGTTATAGATAGTGTAACTGATTGAATGGGTCGCTATCTAAGATGCTTCTCATGTATAAGTTAGAGATTGTACATGATCATTAATGGTCTAAGTAAACATACACAGTGCTCTTCTTAGGTGGGAATTTCCAAACTAAAACAAAGTATTACATTCCCACATGTCCCCAAGTACATATGACTATTAATAGAAAAGGGTCATTATGACATAAAGGGAGAACATTTATCCCATAATGTCCACGTCAGCTCTCTGTAAAACAGTCTGGTCAGTTCCATTCCACTGCTCTGTTCCTGAATCCCTGCCATTTTATTTCCCTTCAGTGCCCATCCTACTCCTTTTTCAAATCATTGATTGTCTTTGCTTCCACCAACCTCCTAGCTGGTGAGTTGCAAACCATAAACACCCAGTGCATTGAAATGTTCTCATCCACCACCAGCCCTCATCCCCTCTCCCACATACCAACTCTACTTCCCAAAACATCAGTCAAGGGGAACAGACTTTTTCTGTCTTATCTCAATCTGTCATCATTTCGTAGACCTGTCAGATCTCCTCCTCCCTCGACACCCTCCAAATCTCTTTAGCTCCAAAGAGAACAAACCTAACTTCTGCAATGTAACCCTGCAGTTAAAATTCCTGCTAACACTGTGACAAATGTCCTCCGTGCTGCCCCATGGACCTTCCACATCCTTCCCAAAGTGTAGTGACAAGAACTGGGCACAATACTCTAATTATGGCCCATTCAGGGATCCCTGTATGTTTTACTAATTATACTGTCATTATGTCCTGCCTTCCACAAAGATCTGTGCAAGTAAACCTCTGTCCCTCCACACATTCCAGAACTGTGCCACAGGGTGGTTAGCACTGCTGCCTCACAGCACCATGGTCCCAGGTTCGATTCCAGCCTCGGGTAACTGTGTGTGGAGTTTGCACATTCTCCCCGTGTCTGCGTGAGTTTCCTCCAGATACTCCGGTTTCCTCACACAATCCAAAGACGTACAGGTCAAGTGAATTGGCCATGCTAAATTGTCCATAATGTTAGGTGCATTATTCAGAGAGAGATGGGTCTGGGTGGGTTACTCTTCGGAGGGTCGGTGTGGACTGGTTGGGCTAAAGGGTCTGTTTCTACACTGTAGGGGAATCTAACCTAGATTTTGTCATGAGCCTGTTAGAGACTATTAATGTTTAAAGAAGAAATGCTCAGCAATTATATTGATATAGCTATGCCACAAGAATTCACTGTTTGAACAAAAACAAGCTTCCTTAAATATCATAAACAAAGCACTATTTGTTTAGGGTATTGTTTATAACTATATGTGTTATGAATTCAGTTTTACTTTTTAATCTCTTCACTCAAATTCTTTTATTCATTCCAACAATCTTGAAGATGCTTTCACTTCCCTTGAGGCCTTACTAAATATATGTCACAGCTCTCTGAAATTCACTCCAGTGCTCTTCAATTTTACAGCTGTCCTCTGAAGTAAGATTCTATTAGCTTTTTGGCTGTCTGACTCTCTACCCTTTCATTTCAGACTTGTAGATGCCTAAGCTCCTTGTTTGGGTTGCCATCAGATACTCAAACTACCTTTCCACTGTTTCCAGGCTAATTCTCTTCACTGCTTTCTGACATGGAGCTCTGTGAAGACCATTGGAGATTTATTTCACTACTTACACACTGGAGTGAATGTTCTATCTGACTATCACACAGAAAAATCAAACTGGAGGTATAGCCCTGCCCCCATTCGAATGGGGCGAATGATGAGAGTACTGCTTAAAGTACGTACCAGTTGGCCCTCTCAGTCTAGTAAGAGACAGTCTACACTAACACTACTCTGCAGCTGCCTGATATAGTCTGTACCCCAATTTGATGGCCTGGTTTTGTTAGCAAACATGCAGGTAGACTAAACAAAGTGACCTTATATCGCCACAGTGTGTTGCGATGACAACATGGCTTGCTCTGGAATATTCTCACACCAAAGCAGAAACACATTGCTTCACCTTTCATGCTACTCTTTGATTCTCTAACCCAGGGGCACAGTGGTTAGCAATGCAGCCTCATAGGGACTCAAGTTGGATTCCATCCTTGGGTGATTGAGACTGTCTGAAGTTTTCACATTCTCCCCATGTCTATGTAGGTTTCCTGCGGGTGCTCCAGTTTTCTTCCACAGTCCTGAGATGTGCTGGTTTGGTCGTTTGGCTATGCTAAATTTATCATAGCGTCCAGGGATGTATAGGTGAATTGGATTAGCCATTGGAAATGCAGGGTTACAGGGATGGGGTAGGCTGCTGTTTGGAGAGCCGGTGTGGAGTTGATGCGCTGAATGGTCTGATTCAACACTATAGGGATTCTATGATATGAAGCATGCAGATTGATAATGGGTATTGCACTTTCTACTTGGGTCCAGGATAAACCAAAGGTTTACAAAACTGCTTTCAATTTCCTTTAATCTAACACTACATATAGAATTTAAATTGTTCATTGAAATAGGGTTAAAACTTTTTGGCTCTATTAAACTGGGACAGAAGACTTCCTATTGCTTATTGCTTTCATAACTCTACCCATAACTTGATGAAGCAAACATCAATTACCTTTCTAAGAATAATAAACCCAGGGCTTTTATTTTAAAGAAAAGCTGTTGAATGACACACATTCAGAGGTTTCATCACATCTTGAGATAGGATTTGAACTTCTTGCTCAGTGGTCAGGACACTACGAATGCACTACAAGGCTCAATATCTAACATATTTCGGAAAAAAAGAACTGGACCTGACCTTGATCCTTGGGGAACACCTCGAGAATCCTCTGGTTTTAAAAATAATCATTTGCTTTGACATTGTAGGAAGTTAGGCAGGAAATTGTGGAACCTCTAGCAGAAGTATTTTTGTCATTTATAACCACGGGCAAGGTGCCGGAGGACTGGAGAGCAGCTAATGTTATGCCTGGGATCTGTAGACTTGCATCGGTAGTGGGTAAGTTGTTGGAGATGCTTCTGAAAGAAAGGATTTACATGGATTTGGAGAGGCAAGGAATGATTAGGGATATTCAGCATGGCTTTGCGCAAGGGAAATCATGAGTCGCAAACTTGATTGAGTCTTTTGGGGAAGTAACTAAGAAGATTGATAAGGGCAGAGCAGTAGATGTTGTTTACTTATGTTGTTTACTTATAAGGTTCAGGAGAAAGTGAGGTCTGCAGACGCTGGAGATCAGAGCTGAAAATGTGTTGCTGGAAAAGCGCAGCAGGTCAGGCAGCATCCAGGGAACAGGAGAATCGACGTTTCAGGCATAAGCCCTTCTTCAGGAAGAAGGGCTTATGCCTGAAACGTCGATTCTCCTGTTCCCTAGATGCTGCCTGACCTGCTGCGCTTTTCCAGCAACACATTTTCAGCTACTTATAAGGTTCAGCTTGCCAGACTAATTCATAAAGTTAGATCAGATGGGATTCAGGATGAGCTTGCCAATTTTGTTACAAAATTGGTGTAATGGTAGGAGACAGAGAGTGATGGTGAAGGATTGTTTTTTGGACTGGAGGCCTGTGACCAGCGGTGTTCCACAGGGATCGGTATTTGATCCACTTTTGTTTGTCACTGATGTAAATTATTTAGATGAGAATATAGGAGGTGTGGTTAGTAAGTTTGCAGTTAACACCAAAATTGGTGGTATAGTGGGCAGTGAAGAAGGTCATCTATTATTATTAAGAGATCTTGATGAATTGGGTCCATGGGCTGAGTAGTGGCAGATGAGGTTTAGTTTTGATCAATGCAAGATATTGCATTTTGGTAGATCAAACAAGGGCAGAACTTATACAATTAATGGTAGGACCCCAGGTAGTCAAAGAGTTATAGAGATGTACAACATGAAAACAAACCCTTCTGTCCAACTCGTTCAGGCCGACTAAATTAAGCTAGTCCTTTTTGCTAGCATTTAGCCTAGATCCCTCTAAACCTTTTCTATTCATACACTAATTCAGATGCCTTTTAAATATTGTAATTGCACCAACCTCCACCACTTCTTCTGGCAGTTCATTCCATACACGTACCACCCTCTGCGTGAAAAAGTTGCCTCTTAGGTCCCTTTTATAACTTTCCCATTTCTCGTTAAACCTATGCCCTCTAGTTTTGGACTCCCCTACCCTGGGGAAGAGACTTTGATTCTTCATTGTATCCATGCCCCTCATGATTTTATAAGCCTCTATAATGTCACCTCTCAGCCTCCGACACTCCAGGGAAAATAACACCATCCTGTTCAGACACTCCCTATAGCTCAAACCCTCCAACCCTGGCAACATCCTTGTAAATCTTGTCTGAACCCTTTCAAGTTTAACAATGTATTCCAAAAGTGGCCTAACCAATATCCTCTACAGCCACAACATGACCACCCAACTCCTATTCGCAATGCACTGACCAATAAAGGTAAGCATACCAAATGCTCTGTTCACTACCCTGTCTACTTGTGACTCCACTTTCAAGGAACTATGAACCTGTACTGCAAGGGGGTCTCTTTGGCAACACTCCCTAGGATTTTACCATGAAGTGTATCAGTCCTGCCCTGATTTGCTGTATCAAAATGTAACACATCACATTTATCCGGATTAAATTCCATCTTTCACTGCACGGCCCATTGACCCATCTGATCAAGGTATCTTTGTAATCTGAGGCAACCTTCTTCACTGTCCACTACACCTCCAATTTTTGTGTCATCTGCAAATTTACCAACTATATCTCCTTGATTTACATCCAAATAATTTATATAAATGACAAAAAGCAGTTGTGTTGTAGATCAGAGAGACAGAGAAGTTCCAGTACATTATGTTTTGAAATTTGCGACACAGGTAGACAATGTGGTTAAGAAGGCATCTGGCACTCTTGCCTTCATTGCTCAGACCTATGAGTGTAGGAGTTGGGATGTCATGTTGAGGTTGTACGGGATGTTGGTGAGACCTCTTCTGGAGTACCGTGCGCAGCTCTGGTCACCCAGTTTCGGAAGGATACCATTAAAATGGAAAGGATTCTGAAACAATTTACGAGAATGTTGCTGAGACTTGAGGGTTTGAATTATAAGGAAAGGCTGGGATATTTTTCTCTGGAGTGTCGGAGTTTGAGAGGTGAGCTTATAGAGGTTTATAAAATCATGAAGGGGATAGAGAAGATGAAGAGCAAAGATCTTTTCCCAAGGTGGGGGATTTCAAACTAGATAGGAGAAACCTGAGAAGATTAATTAATGAGCTCACAGTAAAGGCACCTCCTAGGTAGCAGCGATCATGATATGATTGAACTTTACATTCACTTTGATGGGAAGAAAAGTCTGTCCAAGACTAGAATTTTAGAATTAATTAAGTGCGATTATGAGGACATATAAGCAGACTGAGTTAAAGTTTGGTTAATGGATAACATTGATACAGTAGCAGATATTCAAGGGGGATGTTTCAGAATACACGGTTTAGGTAAATTCTAATGAGAAATAATTATCCCAAGGGGCAGACCAGCCATCCATGATTAACTAAAAAAATATAAAGGTAGTACCAAACTTAAATATCAATCATAGGCAAATAAAAATAAACAATCAAGAATGATCCACAATGGTAATTATATCAATGGGTTTAACCAGTAAATTATAAATTTGTCACAGTTCTTGTACCCTCAGATACTACAGGTCTCACTGCCTCTCAGTCACTCCCCTGGACAATTCCTTGTTCTGTAACAGACTAGAATAGCAACTCTACCCTCCCTGCACCTAGTTTGGGTGTTGACCAAGGCTATGAAGCTGTCCGAGACTCACTGTGTGAAGTGTGACTGATGTTTCCATTCATCATTCTCGACATAACAAGTGAGGAATGGAGATGAAAATGGCTGCCACCACACATGGAGTGATTTGTTCTGTGAGGAAGGGAATTTCACTTTCATACGATGGTGGGGGAGGCTGTTCAAAGAATGACACAGACACCCCGCCAGTACAGGGTGAAAGACACCTTCAAGCACGACATGTTGTGTGTGAATCTTAGGCTTTGACCAATGGTGTTGTCCACAGAAACAAAAACAGAGGAAGGGTCACTCGACCAGAAATGTTAACTGTGACTTCTCTCCACAGGTGCTGCCAGACCTGCTGAGCTTTTCCAGAAATTTCTGTTATCTTTCGGTGTTGACTACAGATCCTGGCCCTAAGCCCTCTTGACTGTATCCTGTGACCACATCAGGCATCAATCCCACTCTGACCTGGCTCTGATGCACAAGTCATGTATTGTAGCTTTCAAAGATTGATTTGAGTTGCTGAAGCAGCAGCATCCTCCAAGTTCTTAAAGCCTGTACTAGGTATGGAAGCTGTCCCCTTTACACTTTGGAGCAAAAAACATCAAGTTAGGAGTTTTATGGTGAATGGTAGGGCCTTAAGGAGTGTAGTGGAACAGAGGGAGCTTGGAGTTCAGGTGCACAATTCTCTGAAAATGGAGTCACAGGCAAACAGGGCAATAAAGAAGGCTTCTGGCACACAGACCTTCATCAGTCAGGGCATTGAGTGTAGAAGTTGGGAAGTTATGTTGAGTACAGGACGTTGGTGAGGCTGCACTTGGAGTATTGTGTTCAGTTTTGGTCACCTTGTTACAGGAAGGATGTTATTAAACTGGAAACAGTGCAGCAGACATTCACATGGATGTTGCCTGGACTCAATTGTCTAAGTTATAGGGAGACGTTGGTCAAGCTAGGACTTTTTCCTTCATAGCGTTGGAGACTGAAGGGGGAACCTTATAGAGGTGTATAAGATCATGAGAGGCATGGACAGGGTGAATGCACTCAGTCTTTTTCCTAGGGTTGGGGAATTGAGGACGAGAGGGCATCAGTTTAAGGTTGGAGGGGAAAGAGTAAAAGGGAACCTGAGGGGCAGCTTTTTTTACACAGAGGGTGGCATGGATATGGAATGAGCTGTCAGCGGAAGTGGTTGAGGCGGGTACATTAACAATTAAAAGGCATTTGAACAAAAAAATGGATAGGAAAGGTTTAGAAGGATATGGACCAAGTGCAGTGAAATGGGATTAGTGTGGGTGGACATTTTGGTCAGTGCGGACCAGTTTGAAGGAAAGGGCCTGTCTCCATGCTGTAGGACCCTATGACTCTCGGATTCTAGTATTAATGATGGCTAGGCGCTGCAACTTCAATGTAGTCATTGTATGAGACAAACATTCACTCACTGAGTTGATGACAGGAAGCTGGTGCATATACTTTAATTACAAATGTGGAAACATATTTATAATGAAGACACATCCATGTCATCTTTGTACCTCAGAAGGTCTTTTTCCTTTCCCTCCCACTACATCTCAGTGCAGTCTTGTTGTTTGCAGCTGGAAGTTTGCCCTACACTTGAGCCAGTTGTACCCTCGAGGTTTGTTTGGGTAATCTTTGAGGGTGTTTGTGGCTCAAAGGCCAGATATACTGAGTGTATCCTGCATGAAAACAGGCACTCTCTCCTCAGCTTGAATTCCTCCGAAGGGGAGACAATGGCCTAGTGGTATTATCACTGGACTATTTATCCTGACACCCAGATAATGTTCTGGGGACTGGGGTTTGAATTTTGCCAGTGATAGATGGTGGAATTTGAATTCACCATCTGGAGGAATAGTGGTGAGATCTCCCGATTGAGTGTGTAGGAAGAGCAGAGAGAGTGTGGGATTAGTTGTCTGAGATTTGGGGGGTGGGGAGGTTGGGGGTGGTGGTGGGTGAGAGTGAGGGAGGGGTGATGTTGCAGGTATTAGAGAGAGCAGAAAGTAAATGGTGGCAGAGCAGAGGAGGCCATTCACCTTCACCTCAGCATTGCTGGACATGCCTCTGAACTGTGGAAATGGCACTGACGGCTTGAGTGGCAGGTTCGAGTGCTGCGGCCTCCTCTGCCTGGCCCTGGAGGAACAGAGTGCCCTTCCTCTGCACCACCAGGTCCCTGTCCACAAACAGGAGTGCCAATCTCTAATGGTCTGCCAAGCCCGGGGCCAGTAATCCAAGCCGTGCAGGGCAGCTCCAGCTTGCCAGCATCCGAATGAGTGTGCGACTGTCTTTCAGAATCCTCGGTGGCGCCAGGAATCCTGGGAGGTACCACAGTAGTCAGTACTTCAGCCTCTGGCGAATGGGAGAAAACGACAAGAGGGGCACCACAGGGTCTGGTGCATAGGTTTTAAGGGGAGTTCGGGGCAAGAACACTCACTTGGCCCCCCCCTCTGGTGAAACTCACCAAAAATGCCACTTAGCCGATTTGTGGTAAGATTCAGCCCCAGATTACAGCCGACAAGAGGAGCGTACCCATTATTATGTTTTGCTTGTGTCATGGTGGCTACAAACTCCTTGAAAGGCACACAGATTGACAAGGCGCATTTATAGCAAGAGATTTCTGCATGTTGTTATCTCGGTCTTTAGACGGGATATCCCTGTTCCTAGCTAAATAAATTATGCTTTTTCCAGTGATACCTCTGAGCCAATGTGTGCATAACAAATGAAAGTTTTCAATTCTGTCAAGAGTTCCTTTTCTAGTGCGCTACTTAATGCTTCATGTTAAATTCATAAAACAGTAAGTTGGACAGGAGCTCGACATAAACGTCTTCATGCCGTGTGCTGAAGATAGCTCACGGGGAAAATGAAATCAACCAATGCATTTCCTCAGAGTTGTTTTCGGGCTGGTACAGTAATTGCATAAAAATACTTAAATGGAAGAAGGCTTTGACATTGTTCAACATTCCCCTGATAAACTGGCTCAGCAAACAATCCATTTTGCTGCTATCACAAAATACTTGAGCAAATTAAACTCATTCAACTGGGCCTGATAAATGCCGACGGTTGGACTGGGAGTATGGGACAGAGGAGTAGTCGATTGTCCATTACTCAGAGATCTGATGCAAATCTGGCTGGTAACAATCAGATGAAGCCTTCCCTTTTTATATTAAATGCCTTTTATCTGACTGCCTTGCATTGTTTCCTGATTTTTGTATACAATATGATAAAAGGGTGGATATTTCCAGTTATAGAGAATCTAAAACCATGAGTTGTAAATATAATAAAGAATTCTGGAGAAATCATTTTACCCAGAGAGTTGTTGCCATGTGGAGTTTGTACCCCATGAACTGGAGGAAGCAATTAGTATTGATGACTTTGAAATGAGAACTGGATAGGTAAGGGAGAAAGGAATTGAAATCTGTGCAGATAGGATTAGATCAAGTCGCATTGGAGCAAACTCACGCAGACCGGTTTGGCTGAACAAGCTGTTTCTATACTTTCGGTTATATATCAGCCACTTACTTCCTTTCCCTCCCTGGCTATATCCTTCATGCCATCTATATCCACATTCCCAGCTGCCACAACCTGGTCTATCACAACAAATAGGCAGCTTAAGTTCTGCTCCTGTGTTTAATAATGCTGATTATTTGCATTGCTATCTGTCTGAAAAGACAAAAAAACCCCTGCAGATACTGGAACCCAAGGTAGACAGGCAGGAGGCTGGAAAAACACAGCAAGCCAGCCAGCATCAGGAGGTGGAGAAAGTACCTGAACATAGCAAGCCGGGCAACATCAGGAGGTGGAGAAAGGTCCTGGACACAGCAAGCCAGGCAGCATCAGGAGGTGGAGAAAGGTCCTGGACACAGCAAGCTGGGCAGCATCAGGAAGTGGAGAAAGGTCCTGGACACAGCAAGCCAGGCAGCATCAGGAAGTGGAGAAAGGTCCTGGACACAGCAAGCCAGGCAGCATCTTCTCCACTTCTTCATGCTGCCTAGCTTGCTGTGTTCTTCCAGATTCCTCCTTAGAACAAAGAACAAAGAAAATTTACAGCCCAGGAACAGGCTTGCCGTGTTTATCCCCCTTAATCCTTCCACTTCTCACCTTGAAAGCATGACCTCTCGTTATTGAATTCTTCACCCTGGGAAAAAGGTAGTCTCTATCCACCCTGTCTACACCCTTCATGATTTTGTAAACCTCAATCAGGTCCCCCCCTCAATCTCCTTTTTTCTAGTGAAAATAAACCAAACCTACTCAACCTCTCTTCATAGCTAGCACCTTCCATACCAGGCAACATCCTCGTAAACCTTCTCTGCACCCTCTCCAAAGTGTCCACATCCTTTTGGTAATGTGGCGACCAGAACTGTACACAGTATTCTAAATGCGGCCGAACCAATGTCTTGTACAATTTTAACATGACTTGCCAGCTCTTATACTCAATACCCCATCCAATGAAGGCAAGCATACTATATGCCTTCTTGACCACTCTATCCACCTGTGCAGCAACCTTCGCGGTACAATGGACCTGCACTCTCAGATCTCTCTGCCCATTAACTTTTCCCAGGGCCCTTCTGTTCATTGTATAATTCGCTCTAGAATTAGACTTGCCTAAATGCATCACCTCACATTTGTTCTGGATTGAAATCCATCTGCCACTTTTCCGCCCAAATCTCCAGTCTATCTATGTCCTCCTGTATTCCCTGACAGTCCCTTATGCTTTCTGCTACTCCACCAATCTTTGTGTCATCTGTAAACTTGCTAATCATACCAACAGTGCCCTCTTCTAGATCATTTTTGTATATTACAAACAACAGTGGCCCCAATACTGACCCCTGTGGAACACCACTGGTCACCTTTCTCCATTTTGAGAAACTCCCTTCAACTACTACTCTCTGTCTACCATCCATCTGAAAACCCAATCTTCTTTGCCTCATTGTCCACAATCTTCAATCTCTCCTTTCGTAGAGCCCCGACACTGCAGAAAGAAGCCACTTGGCCCGTCAAGTAGCCACCGACCCTTTGAAGAGCAAACCTCATCCTCTCTTATAACCCTGCATTTCCCATGACTAACCCACCTTGCCTGCACACTGTGGGACAAATGAGCATGGCCAATCCACCTAACCTGTACATCATTGGACTGTGGGTGGAAACCAGAGCACCCGGAGAAACCCATGCAGAGACTGGGAGAATGTGCAAACTGCACACTGGCAGTCATTCAAGGCTAGAATCAAACTTGGGTCCCTGGCACAGTGGCAGCAGTGCTAACCACTGAGCTACCATGTCACCCTGACAGATGTTACTGTCATTTCATGATCATGATCATTATTATAAATCATGATCAAAGGACACCCACGTGTCGTACCACTGTTCCACTGCAAAGCAGCTGAGAACACAAAGTCTTGCACAAGCCATCACATTAACAGAGAAACATCTATTGCTTCAGCCTGACAATAGGAGAGATGGCCAAACCAGGGAAAGAGGGAAAATTTGATGAAAAAGCCTATCTTCAAAAAAGTAGCACATTGGAACCAAAACAAAAAATGATGCCTGTTGGATGGAAGAAAGCATTTAGGATCACAGTTATTAAAAAATTCTATTGGATAGAGCCTAAAAGTGGGTGTCAACATCCAAGTGATCTGGCATTCTGATCTGAATCTTTTACAGGTAGCTCTCGAATAACACATGTTCCAGCAGCGTGATTTGCTTATAATCTCGCTGAGGAATTAAGGAATGTTATTCTTGAGAACACTTAACTCTATAGAGCGATCATTTCGCGTGCTTCATTCTGCGTATGTGCTGATGTCAGCTTCCAAAAGAGCAGCTTTCTGTGAGAGGTACTGGACAGAGAGCAGTTTTCGGAGAGAGATACTTTGAGCAGCTTCCTATGAAAAGTACACTACTCCTAGATTATCCCATTTTTTTGGAAAAAATGGGAGTGGCGTAGTGACAAGAATGTTAGCAAGAAGCATCCTGGTGATAAAATTGTGGGTGGTGAATGCAAAAGCAAGGCTATAACACTGGAAGAGAAGCTCGATATTATCAAGCATTTTGAGCATGAGGACAGAATAAGAATGTAAGAACTAAAAGCGGGAGTAGGCCATCTGGCCCATTGAGCCTGCTCCACCCTTAGTTAAGATCATGGCTGATCTTTTCATGGTGGTAAAAACAATGACTGCAGATGCTGGAAATCAGATTCTGGATCAGTGGTGCTGGAAGAGCACAGCAGTTCAGGCAGCAGCCAAGGAGCTTCGAAATTGACGTTTCGGGCAAAAGCCCTTCATTAGGAATAAAGGCAGTGAGCCTGGAGCGTGGAGAGATGGCCTCAACTCAACTTATCCATGCTCTCACTGTATCCCTTAATTCCTTAACTGTCAAAAAAAATCTATCTTAGCTTTAAAAACATTTACTGAAGTAGTGTCAACTACTTCCCTGGGCAGGGAATTCCATAGATTCACAACCCTTTGTGTAAAGAAGCTCCTCCTCAATTCAGTCTTAAATCTGCTCCCCCTAATTTTGAGGCGATGCTCTTTTGTCCTAGTTTCACCTGCCAGAGGAAACATCCGCTCTATGTCTATCTTACCTAGTCTCTTCATAATTTTATATGTTCCTATAAGATATCCCCTCATTCTTTTAAATTCCAATGAATATAATCCCAGTCTGCTCAGTCTCTCCTCATAAGCCAACTTCCCCAGTTCCCCGGAATCAACCTAGTGAACCTCCAGTGCAAGTACATCCTTTCTCAAGTGAGGAGACCAAGTACTCCAGCAATGGCCTCACCAGCACCTTGTACAGCTGCAACATATCCTCCTTGCTTTTCAAATCAATCCCTTTAGTGAAGAAGGACAAAATTCCACTTGCTTTCTTAATATGTGATATAGCTTGCTTCTGAGACTCAAGCCTCTATAGTCTTCCCTGAGCAAGCTGTGCTTGCCAGTCTTCAGGGTCAAAAAGCCTTCAGAATGTTCTATGTTTTATCCTTTTGTCTTCAAGGAAAATCCATTGGTCAATGTGTTATTTTGGGAAAATCAATCTCTACAGAGGTAAATGCTTTTCTCTCTTGTTTGCTGAAGTGGGCATTTAGAGGGATAAATGTTTATATTTCGACATAACAGATGCTGTTAACTAACCATTCCCCCTTTATTGAATATTTTTTGTCCTGATGATAAACCAATAAGTGTGTGTAGTACAAAACGTTAAAAACCCAGATGTAGATAATGTATTTAACTGGTAATTTTCATCATTGGAAGAAGTGTTCATAATTTATGTTGTAATCCATAGAATAACAAGACTACAATGAAAGTGCAGTCCTGCAGCATCCATTGTAATGACAAAAAGTGATCATACTGAAACATAAGCTTCTTCGAAAGCTTGACAAGGTTGATGTTGAGAAGCTGTTTTCTCTGGCTGGAGAGTCTAGAATGTGGCACCTCAGCATAAGGATTGATCATTTAAGGCTGAGGTTGGAAAGGTCATTACTCGGAGAGTTGTAAATCCTTGAGATTCTTTTTACCCAAAAAAACTAAAAATTGATAGCAGCATGTAGTAGAAAGTCTGGATGTGTCTAGAGGTGGATATGTCGTTTGCTTCCCAAGTTGATAAAGGAATGGAGATGGAGATAGTGGAAGAGATTTATTGTAATCTTCCCTAGTTATAGTAAAGGTGCCAAAGGATTAGAGAGTGACAATGTGACACTCTTGTTCAAAAAATGGGATATGGACATTCCTAGCAACTAAAGACTAGGTAGTTTAACATCAGTGGTGAGTAAGCATTCAGGGCAGCATGGTAGCACAGTGGTTAGCAGTGCTGCCTTACATTCCCATCGACCCAGGGGAGGGGTGGTGTGTGTGTGGGAGGGGTGTGCGGTGTGTTGGGGGGGTGGTTTGATTCCAGCCTTGTGTAACTGTGTGGAGTTTGTATGTTCTCTCTATAGATTTACTCCGGGTGCTCTGGTTTCCCACAGTCAAAAGATGTGCAGGTTAGGTGGATTGGCAACACCAAATTGTCCTATGAGGGGCTAGAGCTATGGTAAATGTGGGGTTACGGAGACTGGGCGGAATACTTTATGGAAGGTTGGTGCTCAATAGATGGGCCAAATGGCTGCTACCTGCACTGTAGAAATTCTATTCTATACAAAGCTGAACAAGCACTTGGCAAAGTTTGTGCTGATTAATGAAAACCAACAATAATTTTGAAAAAAAACAAATCTTGTTTGACCACTGAGGTTTCTGATGAAGTAACAGAAGGTTAATAAAGGGATATTGCCTGTATAGATTTTAAGAAAGAATTTGGCCAAGTATTCCATAAAAGGCTTGTTACTAAAACCATGGCTCCTAGAATAGGAGGGCTAGTGTCACAGGAAATAAAATAGTATTGACTAAAGGACAGAAAATGGTGAGTCATAGAGTCATACGATACAGACCCTTCAATCCAACTAGTCCATGCCAACCATATTCACAAAACGTCTGTACTCCCACAGTCCAAAGATGTGCAGGTTAAGTGGATTGGCCATGCTAAATTGTCCGTAGTGTCCATGGGATGTACAGGCAAGGTGGGTTAGCCATGGCAATTGGAGGGTTAGAGGGTGGGAAGGGTGGGAAGGGGTGCAATGTTTTTTGAAGGGTCGATGGACTGAATGTAGGGGTGTTATGATTCTATCATTTTATTGATGGTCGCGGGTCAGCCGACGGGATTTGGTTTTGTTTAATTTACAACATTGTCGGGTAGCTGTTGATGCTGTGGCTGCTACAGAGGCCTCTTGGCTAGATGTGTCACAGGGTTTTTGGAAGGCAGGACTCTAGCACTGCAGCCAAGATTGGCAAGTGAAGTCCGATGGAAATTATTAATGCGAGATGGTACATTTTGGTAGGAAGAGTTAAGAATTCAGTTTGGAAGGTGCAAGCCCGGGTCATGTAGAGAAACAAAGGAATCTTAGAACATTAGCACGTCTAATTGTTGGAAAAATCACGTGGCAGGTTAGAAAGGTCAAAGACAAGCAAATCAAACAGGGAAAAATGTTTTTTGCATATTGGTGAAATTCTAAAGATCAGATCGTGGAATGTTACTCTTTTAATTTTATTATTGACCCCTGTCTGGGCTATGAAACCATCACTTAGTTGTTGCATCTCACAATCCATTGGCATTGGCTCACCTTGTATAACTGAGAGACTTAAGAGCTGCTGCTCCCAGTTGCAGTAACCTAGAGAGCACTGGGCACACACCCTGGTGCCACATCCACAAAGGGGAGGCATTGGTGCTGGCACAGGACTTCTGGACCTTCTTCCGACCCTGGGCCAGAGGGCTGCCTGTGGTCTCAGACACATCTTGTCACTGTGACATCTCTACTTGGGATCCCATTAGTGCCCTGTGCCTAGTCCTCACTCAGGGCTGCCCTCCTCAGTCCCATCAGGATTTAATCCTCACCCTCCACCCTGCAGGCAGCTCCCTGTGACACCAGGTAGGGAGGAGCTGCCACTGTTTACTGATGGGCAATAATACCAGTGACTCCAGGCAGCATGAAAAATGATAGATACTCGGAGTTGGGCTGTGTTGGTAAAGTGGAGAGGGATGAGGGTGGGTATGGGAAATGAGGGTACAGGCGGGTAAACAGGGGACAGATGACTGTGGCATTGGGAGGGAGGTTATGGGTGGGTAAGGAGGGGAGGAATGACTGTGGTATGTTAGGCCACCTTTGGAATATTGCATTCAATTCTGGTCAGCCTACTCTAGGAAGGATATTGTTAAACGTTAAAGAGTTCAGAAAAGATTTACAAGAATGTTGCCAGGGTTGGAGGGTTTGAGCTATATGGAAAGGCTGAATAGGCTGGGGCTGTTTTCCCCGGAATGTTAGAGGCTGAGGGGTGACCTTACAGAGGTTTATAAAATCATGAGGGACATGGATAGGGTAAAAAGACAAGATCTTTTTCCCAGAGTAGGGGAGTCCAAAAGTAGAGGGCATAGGTTTAAGGTGAGAGAGGAAAGATTTAAAGGGACTTTAGGAGTAACTTTTTCACACAGAGGGTGGTGAGTATATGGAATGAGCTGCCAGAGGAGGTGGTGCAGACTGGTACAATTGCAGCATTTAAAAGGCATCTGGATGGGTACATGAATAGGAAGGTTATAGAGGGATATGGGCCAAATGCTGGCAAATGGGACTAGATTAGGTTAGGACATCTGATCGGCATTGACGAGTTAGACTGAAGGGTCTATTTCTGTGCTGTGACTCTGTAAAGAAGGAGGGTATGGAGGGATAAGGAGGGTTCAGGTGAGTGTGGCCTGAGGAGGGAGGGTATGAGGATGGGGGTGGAGAGGATGTAAAAGGGAAATATTTGGGCAGACAGACTGCAGAACAGGTGAGTGTTGGGGTGAGGTGAGTCAGAGGGAATGTGTGAGGGGTGGGAGTGTGTTGGGGGAAGCAGAACTGATGACAATGCGTGTCAGATTGCAAAATATCTCTTGAAATTCTTTTGCTTCATTTCCAGTGTAGGTAATCAAGGCCGTGTTTAATTGTGACCAGCAACTTCATTTTGTGTTGCATATGCTAACTACATTGAAAGCTGAAATATTGAGGCAACTTTTAGAAATGCATTGCTTCACAGTCATGACAGCACAGTCACACCTATACTCTGTCAGCTGAAATACCCTTTATATTTTAAATTACTAAATTCTTACACTGGTCAATGAAATAGTACTGAAACAAAGTAAATGTAAAATTCAGAATTCTATATCCCACAGTAATAGAGGTGAAATTATTGTCTTCATTCAAGGTGTCAGATAGATCTTGATCTTAAGGGAGCTCAGTCTTATAGGTGGCACGGTGGCTCAGTGGTTAGCACTGCTGTCTCACAGCACCAGGGACCCAGGTTTGATTCCAGCCCCAGGCGACTGTCTGTGTGGAGTTTGCACATTCTTCCCATGTCTCTGGTTTCCTCTCACAGTCCTAGGATGTGCAGATCAGGTGAATTAGCCATGCTTAAATTACCCATAGTGTTAGGTGCATTTGTCAGAGGAAAATGGGTCTGAGTGGATTACTCTTTGGTGGGTCGGTGTGAACTTGTTAAGCTGAAGGGCCTGTTCCCACAGTGTGGGGAATCTAACCTATAGTCAAATCAACTATGATCGTATTGGATGGTGGTGCAGGCTGAAGGGCCCACTCCTTTGGCTCAGTTGTTTTTTTTATGTGATCTAATGATTTGGTGATATGACAGATACCCAATTGCTTGGTCAGCTATCCCAAATAGATCTCGACACAAAATAATACTGGGACCCCACATCTCAGAATAATTCTGGGTTGGACATCCATTAGGGCTTGCATTATATCTCCCAAGCAAATGAATGTTTCTGAAGTAGTCATTTGTTGCTTAGCCAATCACAGCAGTTAATCTATGAGCACACAAATGAGCAATTAATCAATCCCTGGTGGCACAGAGATAATCATTGGCTGATACTCTGGGGGAATTCCTCAGCTTGTCAATAATTCAATGGTTGTTCAAGCAAGCTGACTGGATCACTGTTTAACATCTCACTCAAAAGAGTCCATCCCTGAGATTACTTCTCCACTATTGCACACATTACATTATCTGCTCTAAATTAAGAGTTCAGTGCAGATGTTGACAATTCTCTAGGCAAAAGTGAGGACTGCAGATGCTGGAGATTAGAGTTGAGAGAGTGGTGCTGGAAAAGCACAGTATGTCAGGCAGCATCCGAGGAGCAGGACAGTTGACGTTTTGGGCAAAAGCCCTTCATTAGGAATGAGAATGGCTTTCCTGATGAGGGGATTTTGCCCGAAACACTGACTCTGCTGCTCCTCGGATGCTGCCTGACATGCTGTGCTTTTCCAGCACCACACTGTTAACAATTCTCTGCCACACCCAGTCATAGCTGAACCTCCGAACCTATTTATTTTCAAATTCAATGTATCCATCAGCTTTCTGACAGATACACTCAAAGTCTGAATTGATAGAACCCATTGAAAATCAAAGTAATTTCCATGACAGCAAACACACGGATAATGGAAGAGTATTCTGGGTGAATTCAGTTGTAATAGAAAACTTGAGAGTCAAGAACTAGAAACCTGGTACATTCGAAAGGGTCTCTATAAATTCTATCACTCCTAAGAACAAAGTTAAATATGTGTAGAAACCTTGTGGTCTCTTCCCCTCTGAGAGGGAGTTTGATGTTTCTGAGCACAGTGAGAAACAGACTGATATGATCAAACACATTGAGGTTAAGAAAGGAGGATGTGCTGAAAAATTTGAAAATCATGAGGGTAGATAAATCCCCTGGGCCAGACAGCATATACTCTAGGTTACCACAGGAAGCGAGGGAAGAGATTGCTGCACTTTTGGCGATGATCTTTGCATCATCACTGTCCACTGGAGTAGTACCAGATGATTGGAGGATGGCAAATGTTATTCCCTTATTCAAGAAAGGGAATAGGGATAATCCTGGGAATTATAGACCAGCCAGTCTCACGTCTGTGTTGGGTAAAGTATTGGAGAGGATTCTGAGAGACCGGATTTATGATTACTTGGAAAACCATAGTTTGATTAGAGGTAGTCAGCATGGCTTTTTGAGGGGCAGGTCATGCCTCACAAACCTTGTTGAATTCTTTGAGGATGTGACAAAACACATTGATGAAGGTAGAACAGTGGATGTGGTTGTACATGGCTTTCAGCAAGGCGTTTGATAAGGTTCCCCATGGTAGGATCATTCAGAAAGTAAGGAGGCATGGAATACAGGGAAACCTTCCATCTGGATACAGAATTGGCTGACCATAGAAGACAGAGGGTGGTGGTAGATGGAAAGTATTCAGCCTGGAGTTCGGTGACTAGTGGTTTTCCACAGGGATCGATTCTGGGACCTCTACTCTTTGTGATTTTTATAAATGACTTGGATGAGGATGTGGAAGGGTGGGTTAGTAAGTTTGCTGATGACATGAAGGTTGGTGGAGTTGTGGATAGTGTGGAGGGCTGTTCTGGTTTGCAATGAGACATTGACAGGATGCAGAACTGGGCCGAGAAATGGCAGATGGAGTTCAACCTGGAAAAGTGTGAAGTGATTCATTTTGGAAGGTCAAATTTGAATGCAGAATACAGGGTTAAAGACAGGATTCTTGGCAGTGTGGAGGAACACAGGGATCTTGGGGTCCATGTCCATAGATCCCTCAAAGTTGATAGGGCTGTCAAGAAGGAGTATGGTGTGTTGGCTTTCATTAGCAGTGGGATTGAGTTCAAGAGCCCTGAGGTTATGCTGCAGCTCTCCAGAGCCCTGGTTAGACCACACTTGGAACATTGTGTTCAGATCTGTTTGCCTGATTATAGGAAGGGTGTGGAAGCTTTAGGGAGGGTGCAGGGGAGATTCACCAGGATGCTGCTTAGACTGGAGAGAATGTCTTATGAAGAAAAATTGAGGGAGCTAGGGCTTTTCCCATTGGAATGAAGATGGATGAAAGGTGACTTGATAGTGGTGTACAAGATGATGAGAGGCATAGATAGAGTGGATAGCCAGAGACTTTTTCCCCATGGCAGAAATGGCTATCATGAGGGGGCATAATTTTAAAGTGATTGGAGGAAGGTTTAGAGAAGATGTCAGAGGTATGTTCTTTACACAGAGAATGATGGGTGTGTGGAATGCACTGCCAGCAGTGGTAGTAGAGTCAGATACATTAGGGACATTGAAGTGACTCTTGGATAGGCACATGGATGATAGTTGTTGGTCTGATCTTAGAGTAAGATAAAAGATTGGCACAACATTGAGGGCGGAAGGGCCTGTATTGTGCTGTACTGCTTTATGTTCTCTGTTCCTGCAAATATGTTGCTCCCAACTCAATTCAGGTGTGACCTATCCATCCTGTATCCGGTTCTCCTGCCCCAGAGTGGATTCTGGTGTCACAGGCATCTAAATGCTTTCTCCCTTCTCTCTCTCTCTCTGGTGCAGATTTGATTTGATTTATTTATTTTGTTTTATGTATTTATTGTCCCGTGTATTTTGTTACAAAATCACAGGAATTTAATCTACAGGAATTTAAGTCCCTTTGTTTAATTACTCACATTCTGATTAGCAAATGGCATGCAAAGAATCCTGAGATTATTCCATTAAAGACTCCGGGCCTTAGTTTAAAAGCTGTACTATGCATCGGTGAGACCACACTGAGAGGGTTGTGTACCGTTTTGGCCTCTTGATAGAAGGGAGGATATACTTGCATTGGAAGCAGTTCAGAGAAGATTCATTGGGTTGATTGAAGTTGTCGTACGAGGAAAGGTTGAACATATTGGATCTATATTCACTGATATTTCAAAGAATGAGAAGCAATCTTATTGAAACGTGTAAGATTTCATTGAATGTTAGAATCCCTACAGTATAGAAGCAGGCCATTCGGCCCACTGAGTCCACACCAACCCTCCAAAGAGCATCTCACCCAGTTCCATCCTCCTACCCTGCAATTCCCATAGCTATCCTGCACATCCCTGGACAGCACAGACAATCTAGCATGGCAAATCCACCTAACTGCATGTCTTTCAACTATAGGAAAAACTGGAGCACCCAGAGAAAACCCACACGTATGTGGAGAGAATGTGCAAACTCCACACAGGCAGTTGCCCAGGGGTGGAATTGAATCCTGGTCCCTGGTACTGTGAGGGAGCAATGCTAACCACTGAGCCACCATGACAGGATCGAAACTGCAAAGTCCTTTCTGAGGGGGATTCTCAGGGCAAGGTTCAGGACAAGGGGCTACCCATTTAAAGGAGATGAGGAGACAGTTTTCCTCTCAAAAGGTCATGAATCTTTTGAATTCTTTTCCCCAGGAAGCAGTAGAGGCTGGGCCATTGGAAGTATTCAAGGCTGAGATGAGAGTTTCACATCAAGAAAAGAATCAAAGCGGGTGTGGGAGTGAAAGCAGAAAATGGAATTAAGGTCTATATAAGATCAGCCATTGAAGACCAACTGTATAACCCACCCTTTGCCCCTCTTTCTTATGTTGCTGTGAGCCTAATTCTAGTTTGTCCTAACTCTAATTCTATCTCTTCCCTTACTCTTTCCAAAATCTTATTCCTGGGATTTCTTTTTTTCTTAGCCTGGTACACAAGTGGATAAAAGATTGCTGAAATACACATCATGCAGGAAATGGTGAGAACTGAATTTTTGCTTGCACTTCATGTTACAGGAACTTTACACCACAAATTGTACAAGTTTCAAAGCGACAACGGTGCAGCAATGACACCACTGTATCTGGAGCCTCCTGCATGCCGTGCCAAATTTCAGAAAAACTAAGTGGCAATTTAAAAAACTGAAAATGGGGGTCAGAATTTATTTGAGAAGGGAGTGTCTGATGCCTTTCAGTACCTTAGAAAACTGCTTAAAATTTTTAAAAAGACGCTTGAAATAAATATCTCGTTTAAAAGCAATAGATATTACGAAATGTTTAATGATGTGTTCATTAATGGAATAACCTCAATGAACGACAACCTGCAAGTCACAACTTATAAGAGTGAGAGGAAGCATGATCAACCTCTGTAATTGCGAACTACATGAGTTCTTCCCAAGATTATCCTCATGGCATTAAAGGAGGTGACAAAGATCCTCAGGCATCCAAAACTGTGTAGGATAAAGTACAGTAAACCAACTCATACCAGACAAAGCCAGTTCTGAGGAAGGGTCACTTGACCTGAAATGTTGACTCTGTTTTCTCTTCACAGGTATTGCCAGGCCTGCTGAGTTTTTCCAGCAACTTCAGTTTTTGTTGCAGACAAACTAAGCATTCTTAGACAACTTTAAAATAACAGTGTATTTACCTTCATGCAACAGGACCAGGCTTTATTTGGTCTGCTACTTGTTTGCTTGAGGCTGAACCTACAGTAAGCAGTATCTAATGGTAAGATGGCAGTGATGTAAAATTGTAAAGGATAAATTACAGCAAATAAACTCAGACCAGACAAAGTCAGTTCCGAAGAAGGGTCACCAGATCAGAAATGTTGAGTCTGAGGTTCATCCACTTTTTTTTTCCCCTCCCTTCTATTTTATAGAATCCCTGCAGTATGGAAAACCGCCATTTAGCCCACAGAAAGCCTCTGAACAGTTACCCACCCAGATTCATTTCCCTGCTATCCAACATTTGCCCTGGCTAATGCTCTTCACCAACACATCCCTGAGCACTCTGGGCAGTTTAGCATGGCTAATTCACCTGACCTGCACATCTTTGGACTGTGGGAGGAAACCAAAGCACCTAGAGGGAACCCACACAGACACAGGGAGAATGTGCAAACTCCACACAGACAGTAATCTGAGACTGGAATCGAACCTAGGCCCCTGTGAGGCAACAGTGTTAACAACTCAACCACTGAGCTACCCCATTTTATCTTACTTACTCATGGTGAAAAGCTCAGTTGAAGTGACAGCGAATGGGCCCATCAGCATGGATTTGAGTAGGCCCAACTGCAAAGTTGGACCCTTCCTTTGATTTTCATTTCTCTGTCTTTATATTCTATGCTTTGGTTTATTTTTATTTATGGTTTTAAGATGGCGCGGGAGAGTGGTGACACTACATAACACTTTCACCGTATTTTGTAACAAGACACGTGTGACAGTAAATAAATCCAGTCAAATCTTTGTACTGCTTAATGCAGCTGCCACAGTTTTCGAAAGGTTAACAAACAAAACTAGCCTTAAATATTCCCCTTGATGTGCAAGAGAATTAAGAGTGAAAGTACTTCTTGACACAAAGTTGCAATTTAGATTAGATTCACTACAGTGTGGAAACAGGCCCTTCAGCCCAACAAGTCCACACCAACCCTCTGGAGGGCAACTCACCCAGACCCATTCCCCTCTGACTAATGCACCTAACACTATGGACAATTTAGCACGGCCAATTCATCTGACCTGCACATCTTTGGACTGTGGATTCAAACTTTTACACACCCTGGCCACAATTCCTCACCATCACATCCCTGCAGATCTTTAGTCATTTGCTGATATCGGTCTAAAGGGAATTGATTGGCTCTTTATCCCATTCCCATCACTGCTGTACTACTGTTTCTTGTCCTTCTCACCTGTGAGGTGTATGCCAGGGTTGGAAATGGATCCAAATGCAGGTTAGTTTTAAAACTAACAAGGAGAATCTGGAATAGAAAATGTAAGTTAATTGCTTTCTGATTATGCGTTAGACTCCAAATCCTAATTTACTATTTGTCTTCAGAGAATGCATTTCCAGAAATCTCTCAATTCCACATGTTAATTTTCACTTTAATTTTAAATAGCTTGGATCAGTCTCTTATACTCTTGAAGTCTATCTTTTCTGATTCATTTCTCCATTCACTGATTTGCCAGGGGCATTTGTGCTACATTTACATCAATGTGGGGAGTCTGACATTGATGCTAAGCCTTTTGTGTGCACATGTACCTCCACATTTAGGATCACATTACATAATCGGTAATAGTTCCACCCCCGTCTCAGCCTATCAGCTGTTGAAATTTTATCTATGCTTTTGTTATGTCCAGGCTTAATTATTGTGATGACACCATGGCTAGTCTCCCCTCTTTCACCCAGGATAAACTTGAGTTCATTCAAAACTCAAAGCACCAAATCTGCTTCACGCTTGTGTATGGAACAAGCTGTGTGAAACGTTTGCCCCTTTTATATCTTTCCCCTCATATCATAAACTTATGACCTCTCATTTCAGACTCTCCTAACCTGGGAAAAGAACTTGTCTATTTTTCCTATCCATGGCCCTTGTGATTTGATAAACCTCAATAAAGTCAGCCCACAGCCTCCGCCACTCCAAGGAAAATAGCTCAAGCCTACTCAGCCTCTCCCTATAGCTCAAACCCTCCAATCCGGGCAATGTCCTTATAAATATTTTCTGTATCCTTTCAAGTTTCACAACATCTTTCATACAGCAGGGAGACCAGAATTGCACATAATATTCCCCAGAAATGGCCTAACCAATGTCTTGTACAGCTGTAACATGCCATCTCAACTGCTATACTCAATAAAGGCAATGTACCAAACACCTTCTTCATTACCTTGTCTACCAGTGACTCCATCTTCAAGGAACAATAAACCCATATGCAACCCACCTTTGTTCAGCAACAGTCCCAGGGACTTTACCATTCATTGTTAAGTCCTGCCCTGATTTGCCTTACCAAAATGCAACACCTCACATTTATCTAAATTAAACTTCATGTCCCCCTCCTCAGTCAATTTGCTAATGAGTTGCTCTAATTACCTTAACATCAATTTGGGTAGTGGTAAGCCAGGGGCAGTGTTGGACAAGCCTTCCTAGATTGTGTTCTGAAGAATTTCCTGCAGCAGTCTGTGTCCAGTCCAACAAGAAAAGGGGCACTGCTAGACCTGGTTGTTGAGAGTGTGGTGGGCTGGAGGATCAAATTAGACTGGGGGAACCAGCTAGGGGACTGTGATCATTATATCATAAAGTTTCGGATAATGGTACAAAATAACATTGCTCAATTCAGAGTAAGAATAATCAACTGGTGGAGAGGCAACTTCAACAGGGTGGGAGAGCGAGGGTTGATGAGGACAAAACTCCTTGGAGTATGGAAATTCTGATGAAGGTTTTGCAATTAAAAATGAATGACATGGGAAATTAAGTCTGGATGGATGGAATAACAATTCTGGAACTGCTCAAGTGTTTGCATCCAGGACCTGAGTTCAAAAACTACCTGAGGAAATGGATGTCAGTTTTTGATTGTGCTCCTGTGAAGTCCCATTTGGACATTTTACTATATTAAAGGCACTAAGTAAAATACATATTGTTGCTTGAAACATGATATTTATTTTCTAGGGAACTCAAAGGGAGCCTCAAGAAATTTTTTATTGTGTGCATTTTTCAGTATTTTGGATCTGTTTATAGTTCTGTCTTTCAGAACTAAAAAGAGCTTTTCATAAGGGAGTAGCAGGCTTTTAAAATATGTTAATGTAAAATGGAGGCGTTTGCACAACTTCCAGACTCACAAGTCTAAGGTCACAAGGATATTTTTAAATGAAATCTTTTGCAACATACTTTAAAAGCAGGGAGACTATTCCTTGTGCCCAAGTCAAAATAGGTTTGCCATCTTGTGCAAACTTTTCTCAGACCTCATGGAAGGTGGAAGACAAATGGACAACGACATGAATTTGCAGCAATCTTCCTTAGCGATTTTTAATAAGCTGAAGAAGGGTCACTGGACCCGAAATGTAAATTCTGCTTTCTCTCCGCAGATGTTGCTAGAGCTGATGAGTTGCTACAGCAATTTTTGTTTTTGTTTCAGCAAGATTTTGGTTATTGAAACAAAACCAAATAATTAGTTTCCGCTGGAGGGTTACACCTGGATAGTATGTTTTATTCTCTTTCTAAATGTTGCACTATTTGCTTTGTGGTTCAAATATTTTCTCATGCATGTAACTGGAAATTACAGGTGTTGACAATAGTTGAAGGATACAGAATAATATTGAGCAACATTTTAAGTTAAGTTGTAAGCACCCTTGAGTCTGAATTCAATTTTCAGGTCTCCCTATAGGGACTTGCAGGCTTGTATCTAGACTGACATTCCACTGTGATACTGCGTGCTCAGTTCTTTTCATAGTTTAAAAGCCTGCTACTCCCTTATGAGAAGCTATTTTTAATTTGTGAAATGTTAGTATTAATATTAAAGTTCACCAGAAACATGATGTCATCTTTGTCGGTTCATACTGCATTTTACAAGACACAGCGTAGTCCAATCTGATGTAACACTGGTTGGTTAACTTCAGCTCTTTGTGAGGTTTATTTACAACAACATTAATTGTACAATAAGCATTTGGGATCATTAGCATGGCTTGTTTCCTGAGCATCTCTAGAAATAAAAGAAAACTCACTTTGATATCGAAGTGAATCTTTTTGGCTACGTCAGAGATTATGATGAATTCACTGGTGAAATGTTTGGTTCAACTTAAAGCAGTCTGGCAGGTGGTACCTCATTTAGCTGATTCGGCCAGTTTACAGGATAACATTTGCAGATATTAGGGATGTTGCAGAGTTGTGGAGTCAGAGAGTCATACATCATAGAAACAGACCATTCAATCCAACCAGTTCATGCTGACCATAATCCAAACTAAACTAGACCCAGTTGCCTGCACATAGCCCATATCCCTCCAAACATTTCTTATTCAAATACTTATCTAAACATCATTTAAGTATTATAACTGTAGCCACTTCCATCACTTCCTATGGAAGTTCATTCCACATACGAACCAGTTTCTGTGTAAAAAAATTTCCCCCATGTCTTTTTTAAATCTTTCACCTCTCACCTTAAACATATGCCCCCTAGTCTTGAAATTTTCCACCCTAAAGAAAGGACACCCACCTTATCTAAATCCCTCATGATTTTATAAACCTTTTTAAGGTCACTTCGCAACCTCCTGCGCTCCAGTGAAAAGTCCCAGCCTCTCCGCCTCTCCTTATAACTCAAACCCTCCATTCCTGGCAACATCCTGGTAAATTTCTTTTGAACCCTCTCCAGCATTAGCATGGCTTGTTTCCTGACCATCCTGAATATCCTTCGTACAACAGGGCGACCAGAACTGGACACAGTATTCCAGAAGAGGCCTCACCATTGTCCTGTACAACCTAGTTACATTGAGGTGTGATGGTGTTGTGCCTTTAAGAGGGCTTTGTTCTGTGCTGTTTCTCTTGCAGAGAGGTGTTGCCACAGTAGTGTTGGAATGTCTGTTTCAGAAGCAGTGCATAAACAGCTTTGAGCTCCTTGGGTTTGTTTTAAATTAGACAAACGAAGCATAAGTGGGCGGAACCAGGCTCACTCAGACCCAGGGTTTTAGCTTTTAGTTACATTGAGGTGTGATGGTGTTGTGCATTTAAGAGGGATTTGTTCTGTGCTGTTTCTCTTGCAGAGAGGTGTTGCCACAGTAGTGTTGGAATGTCTGTTTCAGAAGCAGTGCGTAAACAGCTTTGAGCTCCTTGGGTTTGTTTTAAATTAGACAAACGAAGCATAAGTGGGCGGAACCAGGCTCACTCAGACCCAGGGTTTTAGCTTTGCTTTCAGCTGGGGATTGGATCTGGCTGCTGAAGCTGATAGATACAACTCTTCTCTCTCTCTCTGCTGTAGCAAAAATGTTGAGTTCTCACTCCCTCTGTGGCGAGATTGTTCCTTTCATGTTCCTTTCTCCTGGACCGGAACAGGGATAACACATGAGAAAAATCTGTTCTGATGAATGTGCCTTTGCCAAGGATGTGTCTATGGGATGCTGTTTTACTGGAACAACTAATGAGTAGTAGTTAAATAATATATGATTTTACTCAGTGTTTCAACTGTATTAGTTAGACCAATTCTTCTTTATGACCAAAGATTGGAATTTACTTACTTGTGGATAACTATGACTCAGATATACATGATACATAAACTAAGAACTGATTACAATATTAGCAAGTGTAATAGGGCCCCCAATTCAATCACAGTGTAGCCAACATCATGATCCTATATGGTCATAAGGCAAAATATGGGAATATCGCTGTATTTCTTTAATTGCTTATTTTCGTACCCTGACATTTACACTAATGCAGTGACAGAGAGGCTCAAGTATAAGATGCTGGAAGTGCAAAATAAAACAGAAAATGCTCTAAGTACTGAGCAGCCCAGGTAGCAGCTATGGAGAAAGAGATCGTGTTAAAATTTCAGATCATTTATTGGTTGTTGGAACACCATCAGCTCTGGAAGGACAGAACATGAAAAATAGCTAAATTGATTTGTCAATAGTAGTTTTGCTTGTTGTCTGTGGAGCTCCCACGTATACAAATATCGTGTGAAGTAATTAGTATAATTTTGTAAATGTGCATTATTAGTTTTGAGAACTCCATACATTTCTCTTCCATATTATTTGCCCGAAATTTTGCATGCACCTTCCCACCCAATGGGAATCCAGGATTGCTGGCTGCTTACCCTCACTGTTACCTAGTCAGTTGCAATGAACCACTGGCTGGCTTGCTGGCAATATTGATGGGTGATTGAACCTGAAAGTCGGAAGCATCTTCTGTTTATCTGTGTACGCCCCCTACATTCTTGGCACATGTTGTCCACCTGATATTTGAAGTCTGCAGTGACTGACTAATACATGTTGGATAATTATTTGCACTCGATAATCATTAGCATCTTCATTCAATTTCCAGGAAGTTGCTAACCCAGTTTACGTTTAAGATCAACGAGCATCCTCACTCGGGAAATAAGTTCATGCTTTGAGTGAAAGTACTGGTCTAGAAGTTGTAACTGTATTGAGTCGAAAAATGCTACACTGGCTCATTGTGTCTTTGCTTTTAAGAAAATATCTTGCAGGTTCTGTCCTGTCATTGAGTGCAGGAAATGAACAGTCTACACATCATATCACAGTAACCACTTTAGTGGAAGGCTGAGTATGAAAAGAGTCTTTACAATGCTGCATTAGATGTTCAGGCTTAGGTGGAAAATCTGGCGGATCTTATAATGGCTTCGGCTCTACCTAAAAGATGTCGTGTCTCACCCAAAGGCCCATTCAGGTTTCGACTTCGACTGGCTCATTCGCTTCCACATCAAAGGAATGATATTTTTGAGCATCGATGAGAAATACAAGATGTGTTCGGAGGAGTTTCTGTGATCTGCTGCTCTCAGAAGTCTAGGGAACTCGAATTGTTTTCTCATGTGTTAAACTGAAGAGGTAGCAAATCATGAATTGCTGCCTGCCATTTTCTAAGAGTGGTTTCAGCCTGGGACACCAGATTACAAAATCATCCCTTTTATCTATAAGAGTATGAAGCTATTAAGCATTATAATTGATTTCACTTTGCTGTCTGTCAGAGGTCTAATAAGCTGGATGGCTTTCTTGTGTGGTGCAATTTCTTTGGACCAGTAGTCTATTATCAAGGACGACTGGTTAGATTATCACCAGCTGTTCATTTATCTCTTGTGACAATATGTAAAATGCCTACTACAGCAACACCAATTATAAGGAAAGTGGCACAGTCGCAGTAGTATGTGTTACCTACAAGATACACTGTGGTAACTCACTCACCTCCAACAGAAATTTCCACACTCCATGACCTCCACCATCTAAAAGGACAAGGGCAGCAGGTACATGAGAAACACTACCACCTGCAAGTTCCCCTCCAAGCCACTCACCATCCTGACTTGAAAATCCATTGCTGTTCCTTCAATGTGGTAGGTCAAAGACATGGAGCTCCCTCCCTGATGGCATTGTGGGTATATTTATGACAAAAGGACTGCAGCAGTTCAACAGGTGGCTGACTCTCTACCTTCTCCAGGCTTATTAGGGATGGGCAATAAATGCTGGCCTGACCAGTGGCACCCACATTGTGTGAAGGAAGAAAATCAGGAGTGGTGAATCCATGGAATTCTGTACCATAGAAGACTCTGGAGGCCAATTTACTGAATATGTTTGAGGAAGAAAATGATCACTATCGAGAGTCTTAAGGTGTCAAGGGCTCTGAACTGAGTATGGGAATATGGTGTTGAGATAGAGAATCAGCCATGATTGGGTTGAATGTGGAAGAGGGTTTGATTGGCCTGATTGGCTGATTGGCCTATACCCTGATCCTAATTTCCATACTTCTATGTTTCTAAGAATGAATAAGCAAATATTTAAACTTGGCTTGGCAACGGAATAAAAGAAACAATGTCAATTTAAAAAATCACTGAAGTATATCCAGATGTTTTGATCTTCAGTCTTTGTGGTAATGGCTGTCAATACTCCTTAACCTGAAATTAATCATGCCTGATTGAAATCTTCCTATAAAACTCTCTGATTCTAAGAAAGGTTTTTTTTTCTGGGTTCAGCCAAAAGCAGGGCTCAAAGCTTTGAGAGGTTTTTATTTCAGAGAGACAGTGCACATTCAGGTCACTTACATCTTCGTTGCTCCAATCCAAATTCAACCATTCACAATTGAAGGTTTTATCAAATGATTGTGCTCCGTGTTCATTGTTTCTTCTAAACAGTGTAGAGTCATGTCTCACAGAGTTTGCTCTTAGCTAGGCTTTCATAACTCAAGTAATTATCTTTTTTGTAGTGTCCATGCCAGCCCTCCATCTGGATGAATCAGAAGGGGTTGGGATGTCATTTTGAGTTTGTTCAGTATGTTGGTGAGGCCTCTTCTGCAGTACTGTGTCCAGTTCTGGTCTCCCTGTTACAGGAAGAATATAATCAAGCTGGAGAGGTATCAGAAGAGATTTACCAGGATGTTGCCAGGAATAGAAGGTTTGAGTTATTGGGAGAGGCTGGGACTTCTTTCACCAGAGCAGAGGAAGTTGAGGGGTGACCTTATAGAGGTTTTTAAAATCATGAAGGGTATCAAAAAGATGAGCGTTAAATGCCTTTTTCCTAGGGTACAGCTCGCGCTAGATGGGGTACTGCGTAGACAGGACGTCCTCTTCCCCTAGGATCAGCAGTGGAGGCCACAACACCAAATCATGCCAGCCAGCTCCAAGGTTTCCACATGGGTTAAAGCAGTCTGTCTAGAGAAATGCCCAGCACTGTAGGACAAAGGTCAATCACTTCTCCACTCCACCCTGGTAACCACCACCATCTTCTCTCTGATACCTCACACTCACTCTACCTCTGCTACTGCAACCACCTCTCCAGAAGACTCATGCTCTACCACTCTCACTATTCACAGCATTGAGTATTGGAGTTGGGAATCATACTGTCACTGTACAGGATGTTGGTGAGACCACTTTTAGAGTACTGTGTACAGTTCTGGTCGCCTTGTCACAGGAAGAATATTATTAAATTGGAGAGGGTTCAGAAAAGAATTGCAAGGATATTACTGAGACTGGATGTTTTGAGATATAAGGAAAGGCTGGATTGGCTGGCACTTTTCCCCTGGAACTTAGGAGGTTGAGGGGTGACATTATAGAAGTTTATAAAATCAAGAGGAGGGTAGATAAGGTGAATGGCAGAGGTCTTTTCTTCAGGGTAGGGGAGTTCAAAACTAGAGGGCATTATTTTAAGTTGAGAGGGGAAAGATTCAAAAGGGGCCCCGAGGGGCAACCTTTTTACATAGAGGGTGGTTTCTGTGTGGGTTGAATGCTAGAGGAAGGAATAGATGCAGGTACAATTACAGCATTTAAAAGCCACTTTGACAGGCACATGAATAAGAAAGGTTTAGAGGGATATGGGCCAAACGCAGGCAAATTGGACTAGACAAGTTTGGCTGAAGGGTCTTTTTCCATGCTGTATGACTCTATGACTCTATCTTCCCTCACCCTCTGTCACTCAAGTCCCCGACTGCATTAACCTGCTTTCTGTGCTGCGAGCTCACTCACTCGCTCAGGACGCTTCCTCCGTATGTGTGGAAAGATACAGCAGTGCCTCCCAGCTTCACCTCTGTAATACCTGCCCCTTTCCCATTCTGGGAGGAAAACAGACCCCAATAGGACTGAAAGAGTCTAGACAAATGACCAGGTGCCCAACATTTGGCTACTGTCCCTTTACAGGGATCCTGACTCTGACCATCCCAAGTGACAGTTGTTTCTGAACAAAATAATACCCAGAGACATGATTTTACCAAACGCGCTCAGAAATTAGACAGCCCCGTGGTCCACTGGTGACACAAGTAAGTGAACATAATGCCAGGTATCTGATTCGATTTGATTTGATTTGATTTATTGTCACATGTATATTGTTACAAAATACAGTGAAAAGTGTTGTCTTATGTCGCTGCTTTCCGGAGCCATCTTAAAATACAGAAGAATAAACCAAATCACGGAATATAAAGGCAGAAAAAGAAAGAAATAAAGAAAGAGTGTTCAACTTTATAGTCTTTCTTAAGTGCTCTGCTGTGGGTCTGATGGCTAATGAGAAGTCCCCTTTGATGCTGCTGAAAAGGCATTCGCCTCACCAAGTCAGTGTTCAATGCAGTGTTGAGAAATCTTCTGAAACCTGTTCATAAAAATGCACATTTATTTGTTGTTTGGATTAATAGCAAGAGAAATTTCTCAAGTCTTGGCTTTCTAAAGTAGACTCACCAATCCCACAGAAAGTATGGACACCCTGGTCTCGACTCAGCAATTAAAGTGAGATCTCCCAAGATAAGTTGCAACACCTCATTAGTGGAAGAGTTGTTTTGGGAGAAATGCAGTTGCACACTGACTTGCCAGGTTATGCCACTCTGCTTTCAGTTCGGAGGGAGAAGCCATTAAAACCTCAACATGGTGTTGGAATTGCATGCAGCTAAAAGTTGCGTGGATTTTGAGAGCTGTAAGACAGCAGGTACTGTAAGAAACAGCAAGAATTAATTAAACCTGCAGTCTGCAACTCTTAACATTTGGATCAATCAGGATGGTTGTGAATTATCCAGTTCCATGGAGATGAAAGATGATGTGAGGCAGAATTTATTTTTCCCACTTTCAATGTAAATGTTATGACATTGTCACAGAGTTGAACAGAACAAGTAAGACTAGCAACTCTGTTTATGAGTTGTGCTGAGAAACAATGCTATAAGCTGTATTACAACCTAGATCTCACTCAGGAGCAGTAAAGCCAGTTTGGAAAATTGCTGAAGGTCTTGAAAACCCCATTTCGAACATTCTGCCAATGTAATTTTTTTGTTCTTTCAACAACAGAATTCGAGAAGGAAGGAAGAGCCAGCAGAAAGATTAAGCCAGATTTATACTGGATTTAAATATTGCAGAAGGCCTTATGTGAAGGGAAAGGAAATATGTCCAGTATGGGGATTGCACTGCTCTAATTGTAAAAAAAACCTGACACATTTTGGATGCAAGTACTTTCCGAGAAAGAAACAAAGCAAACCTATAGAGGTGGCCAATGGTGAGATGTTAGATTCTGAAGGATCAGTTTACAGGTTGGCACCGTCCAGTCTTAAAGTGATAAATGGTTTGAGGTTGTTAGGATGTTGACAGCAGAAGGAGAGATGTGAATGAATGTGGAGTGTCAAGTATACACCAGTTCTGCACACAACATCATGTACTTCACAGGCCTGTGTGAACTGACTCAAGACGGGCACCCAAAAAGTGAATCCATCAACGCTGAAGTTGAAAATATATGTCGGACTGATACTCACTCCAAGAGAGCAAGCAAAGCTAAGAAGCCAGTCAGTAGACATTAAGCAAGGTCTACTGAAGCAAGACTACAACTCGGACTTTCGATCCCAAATGAATCAAAGGAGATTTGCAGTGTTCTGCAGTGCTCCAAGCCATTGACTGCTAAAGAGATCTTAAACGAGCCCAAGGGTGCCTTCACAGCACTTCGAAGTCTACCTACTGGAGGGCATATGTTTAAGGTGAAAAGGAAAAGATTTAAAAGGAACGTAAGGGACACAGAGGGTGCTGCGTGTATGGAATGAGCTGCCAGAGGAAGTGGTAGAGGCTGATACAATTGCAACATTTAAAAGGCATGGGTATATGAATAGGAAGGGTTTAGAGGAATATGAGCCAAATGCTGACAAATGGGTCTAGATTACTTCAGGATATCTGGTCGGCATGGACGAGTTGGACTGAAGAAGTTGTTTCCGTGCTATATGTCTCTATGACTCTATACCTCTAAGCTGAATATCATGTCAAAGTGAGAGATCATCTCAGCAAAGGCTGTTCTCAATTCTAGCCTGAAAGACAAGAGAGAGGAGTTGCAAAAGAAGTGGGGAAATCAAAAAGTGACAACGCCTACAAACCAGGTTTTCAGAAAGGCAGCAGTGAAAGAAACTGGAAAGTTGAGACCCTCTGTCAATTCAAAAAACCAGTGAAACTTAGAAGAGATCTCACTACCCCATGACAACCATTGAAGATTTTTGCCCAGATGTACCAAAGCAAGGATATTTGATGTGAAGAATGGATGCTGGCAAGTGATGTTGAATGAAAGTTTTCCAACTGCATTCAGGTGTCACTCACTCGCGATGGTCACAAATGCCAATTGGTATTTGCGCTGCTATGAAGGCGTATCAACGCAAATGGTATGAGATAATCAGTGACTTTCTAAGAGTAGGAGCACGCGATCTGCTGGTCAATTTGCTGGTGTTGGTGCAGACTCAATGGACTGAATGAGCTGCTGCCACACTGTAGAGGTTCTATGAGTGCCATTCTCTGGAGCTGAAGATGGACTATCCCTCCCAAGAGTGAGCATACAGCAGGTAACCAGTCAACAATAATTTGCTCACGTGCCATTAAAAGACCTGAGCACTTTCAAGATTCAAGTAATTATGGGTCGTGCAGAACAGGATGAAATGCAAGACAAAAGCTTTAACAAAATGCATTTTTCCCAGTAATATTCACACGCTTTCAAGATTAGGGGTGAAATGTATGTGCAGGAACAGATGAAAGTGGGATTGACCAGAATGAAGAAACGTTTTGTTTTTGCCATCCGTAACAATTTTCTTTGTTGACTATGTGCGGTGGAGAACTTGAAGACGCAGATGATGGTGCAATTTTTTTTTGTTGTTTTTCTTATGAAAAGGAGGAAGTTTGGAGAAATGCAATTGCTCACTGAGATTTGCCATTGCCAAACCTCTGTTGCAGTGGCTTTCAGTTTCGAGTTAGAAGTGATTAAAGCCTGCAAGCAGATCGACTTGAGAATTGCAGGCCACTAATGATGACTGGAAAATGGACCAAATACAACATGAGAAAGGTTTTATGCAGCATGTGGTCTAGGTTTGGGTTGCACTGCTGAGAATGTAGTGGAGGCAATGCAACCTTACCTTTGCATTGGACAAGTCCCCGAAGACAGAGTTAAATTCCAGGGCTACGGGAAAAGGGCAGGAATTGGGATTACCAAGGCTTCATTTGCAGGGAATTAAGACAAACATAACGGGTTCAATGGCTTCCCTCAGTGCTGTTACCATTGTACGGTTGTTTGATGATTACTGTTTGAGCTTGCAGTTGGGTTTGTGGTGAAAAGGTAAAATCACGTGAGGGCAAAGTGTTAAAAGTTAAATGACTGCACCACAGAGTTTTCAGACATCTGTATGATAAGGAAATACTGATATTTTCCACTGGAACAAGAGCTTGCACCAGCTGAATGTCAACTGTCTGACCTTGTGGTTGGTCCATACTTAGCTGTGGGTGCTAAAACTTGAATCACTTTCAGCCTGCCTTGTGTAGGCAGTTGGCTCAATCAGACTGTGAGAAATGTGAGTTGATGAAATTGAATTACAAGTGATTTCATTTTCTTCAGCTGGTGTGAAAGGGGCTTGCTGACTACTGGAAATGTACAGCACAGCCTGTCACATTGTCACTTCAATGGTTCATGTGCCGAGTGCAAATGAAATCTCACACAGTCTTTGTCCTTTCTGTTTCCAGATATTTTCAGTGTTCACTTTGTGTCCCCTGTCTTCCAGGTTTGTTTTCTTTTGGCCCACATCTTTGATTGGACGCTTAATCCACTGACCTGCACCCATTCCCCCACTCTTCTATAATGCCACCCCCCCACTGACTCCCTGACTCCTCCACTCCTGAAACTTCCCACCACCTGAATCAGACCTTTGAGCCCCCACACAGATGCCACAGCCTCCCAATAAAGTTCCAGCTCCCATTCTCGAACTCAATCTCCCCAGCCCGTCTAGCCCCCTATGGACATGACCCATTCCGATAAGTCATCCCCCCGATCCCCACAATCCCCTTGATTAAACACCACCCTGCAACCCTAACCTCTAGACAAACCCTAACCCTAACACCTCAGCCATACTCTAACTCCCATCAGCTGCCGAGCCTCTGAATTCTGGCACTCTGCCATTTACCCAGCTTCCACCTTACAAGCTCATCTGCCTGTCATCAACCTAACACTCTGTAGTCCCATCCAGCTGGTGCTCTTACCCCTTACCACTTTGGCAGCTTGGGCCCTCACCTACACCCACCATATCCCCTTTTTCCATCTAATGCTGAACACTCTTTGCTCACATGCCTCTCTCACTCATCTGCACCCACCACCTTACCCAACTGGCACACTACTACTCACCCTCCTGGTGCGGTTCTACCCCAATTCCCTTCCATCTTACAACTCCACTCACTGTCTACTCTACCCCATTCCCAAGTGCACCCGACTGAATCGTCTTCCTCCAAACTGCTTCTAGCTGCACCAAGGTGTCTACCAAGAAGGTTAGAGATAGCATTTGGGCATCTAAGACCAGAAGTGGGTGTTTGGCATGAGGCAGCTGGTGTGACATTGCCGTGGCTTCTTTGAGATCTGGAGCACGGATGCAGCTTTAGGGCTCACTGTTTTACCAGATCGGGATTCTGGCAATCAGCAATGAAGTAGCTGGTGACAAGGTGTCTGGTGAGCCGACTGGACTCTAGTGATCAGCAGTGAGACGGCACCTTGATGGAGTGTGTGCCCAGCGTACAGCACCAGGGAGAAATCGAGCCCAGCAAGGTGGTGGGAGCCAGCGCAGTGCAGAGGAGATCAACCCCTAGTGAGGGAGCCCAGCATAGAGAGTCTGCAGGCCCAGGGCAAATGAAGGACTGTAATTCCTTATTTTTTCTATTTTGTACTGAGAAGGATTATCATGTTTAACTTTTAACTTATTTATTTTTCTATGTTGTACCTAAGATTTTGTACCTAGGTATCATATACCTAAGATGGTGCTAAGAATGGCAACTTGATACACTTTTCGCTGCACTTGAGTACAAATGACAATAAACCAGATTATAATTATAATTCTATTTCTAATTCTGCTTCTAATTCTAGTTCTAATTGTAAAGTAACAAAGCAAATGCACATTGAAGGCATAATGCTAAGAGCAGTGCATTGTATGGAGAAAGCTGAGGGTGCTCAGACAGAATGTGAATCTTCTAGATTTAACATGGAGCAGCAGCTCAACGTGCTCTGGAAGTCATCAGCCAAACAGAAACATTTAATCTGAATAATGAAAATCTTGCTCAATTCAAGCAAACTGCGCAACAAGACACAGCACACCAGCTGATGCAGCAAAACGTGACTGCTCTGGTTTTAATGTCAACTCTACATTCCTGCATATCCCCCAATAAATTTTCACCCCCTCAGTCATCAAGAATGTATCTACCTCTGCCTTAAAAACATTTAAAGACTCAGCATCCACTGCCTTTTGAGAAAGGGGATTCCAAAGACTCACAACCCTCAGAGAGGAGAAATGTTTCTTAATTTCTTGTTTAAAATGGGCGACCTCTTGTTTTTAAATGGTGGCCACTAGTTCTCCAATCTCTCACAAGAGGAAACATCCTTTCAACATCCATCCAACCTAACATCTCCAGGTCCAGCTTGTTTTGGTGCTGAAATACCTCCACAGAGGCTGATATCCTGTCACCAAGTTACCCTTCATTTAATGGTGGCAAGTCATTGACACTGATCCAGCTGTGTCAGAGCCAGCTCTCAAAGTGAACAAAATCTCTGACACTCCTGTTTATATCTGTCAGCCTGGGCTCCCTGATTGGACCAGATTAACAGCCCCAGTCAGGGAACTCATACTCTATTAGGTCCACCCAGCTGATCTTTTTATAATCACCACAGGCACATTTTATGAAGATAGGAAGCTGAGTGTTAATAAGCCGAGTTGGGCTGTCAGCGAGGCATTTATCAAGCACTGACTGTCCATGATCACTCACTGCTGCCTCGCGGAAAGCTCACCATGCTGCTTGTCAAAAGCATAAAAGATTGAATAAGATGCTTCTGACCTTGAGATGGACTTCTCATCCGAGTGCATCACAAATCTCTACGTAGCCCACATTGCTCAGACTCCTTTCAGGTTCTGCCCAGGATGTCAGGCTTGGGAGCTGAGATGGAAAACAACGTCTTCAAGAGGAATGCAGGAATGTACAGAGATGTGAAAACTGCAGGAAGATGCTGAAAATGAACACAGAAGCTAGGCACAGCTGAACCACTGGGTAAGTCGCAACAATTATCGAATCATGGAATCCCACAGTGTGGAAGCAGGCTGTTCGATCCATCAATTCCAAACTGACTCTCTGATCAGCGTCCCACCAAACCCCCCCCCCCCCAACCCTATCCCTGCATTACACAGGCTAAACCACCTAGCCCGCACATCCCTTGGACACTATGGGCAATTTAGCAGAGCCAATCCACCTAACCTGCATATCTTTGGACGGTGGCAGGAAAGCGGAATACCTGGAGGAAACCCAGCATAATCTCTTGGATCAAAGAATGTGAATAAAGGGAAGTCATTAATGAGTTCCTTGATACAAATTCCATCTGTTGAATGGTGAGCTTTGAACTATCCCTGTGAGTGTGGTCCTTGCTTAATATAAACAAGACAAGTCTGTGCAGCCAACCTCCACTGAGTCATTGAGTCATAAAGCATAGAAACAGACCGTTCGGTCCAACCAGTCTGTGCCAACCATAATCCCAAACTAAACTAGTCCCACCTGCCTGCCCTTGGCCCATCTCCCTGAGTCTGCGTGGGTTTCCTCTGGGTGCTCTGGTTTCCTCCCACAGTCCAAAAATGTGCAGGTTAGGTGAATTGGCCATGCTAAATTGCTCGTAGTGTAAGGTGAAGTGATAAATGTAAGGGAATGAGTCTGGGTGGGTTGCTCTTTGGAGGGTCGGTGTGGACTTTTGGGCCGAAGGTCCTGTTTCCACACTGTAAGTAATGTAATCTACCTGCATCCACCACTTCCTCTGGAAGTTCATTCCACACACGGACCACTCACTGTGTGAGAAGAAATAGTCTCTCATGCGTTTTTTTTTATCTTTCTCTTCTCACCTTACAAATAAGCCCTCTAGTCTTGAAATCCCCCACCCTAGGGAAAAGACACCTTATCTATACCCCTCATGAGTTTATAAGATCACTCTCAGTCTCCTACACCCCAAAAAAAAGTCCCAGCCCATCCAACCACTCTCTATAAATCAAACCTTCCATTCCTGGCAACATCCTGGTAAATCTTCTCTGAACCCTCTCCAGCTTAATAATATCCTTCCTAAGACAGGGCGACCAGAAATGGACACAGTAGTCCAGAAGAGGCCTCATCAATGTCCTGTACAACCTCAGCATAACATCCTGGGTATGAAGTCTGGGATCTCAGTATAAATTTCTGGTGTATTTATGAGGAGGGACAGTCAATGCTGCCTGTTATCGAGGAGTATCCCCTCACATACTAAATCTCAGATTAATCACTGAAAATACAGCAACTGAGGAAGCGATTGCGTGGCACAGGGGATTGCATCTACTAAATAATGGACAGAGTATCACCAGCTGAGGATATGTAATTTTCTGAATGCTGAAATGTGAGTCTTCCCGTAATAGATGTCTTCACATTTTGCAAGAAAAGGTCCTTTGAGTTTTGACTTTTAAGGAAAATGCTTTGTGCTTAAAGCTGCAATTAAAATGATTCAAACAGACAGTTTGCTCGTCATTATAATATAGGTGCTTTGTTTATGGACCTTTTACTCAATGTTACTCTTGATTTAGTTGTTTTTGAATCCTTGTGCTTTTTTGAAGCCATTTGTCAACTTTGTCTCGTTTCCTTGGATGTCAGTTTAAATGTGTACGAGATCATTGTAGATCAATAGCCGACTAAGTTGACCGTAATGGATGTTCATAATGCTGTTGGAACACATAAAAATAATAATTGTAGCACACATGAGAGAACAATGATTCCAGTCAGCAGCTCATAGTTGCTGGCTTTTCACTTTGTATCACCAGCAGTTCAGAATTTCCAAACTTGGGACTGGAATTCTCTCAAAGGGACATGAATTTGTGACCCCAGAGTGCCGATATGTTGAGTAAATGTATGGAGGGCTGAAAATGTGTTGCTGGAAAAGCGCAGCAGGTCAGGCAGCATCCAAGGAGCAGGAGAATCGACGTTTCGGGCATGAGCCGTTCTTCAGGAATGAGGAAAGTGTGCCAAGCAGGCTAAGATAAAAGGGAGGGAGGAGGGACTTGGGGAAGGGGCGTTGGAAATGCGATAGATGGAAGGAGGTTAAGGTGAGGGTGATAAGGTGAGGGTGATAGGCTGGAGTGGGGGTGGGGGCGGAGAGGTCAGGAAGAAGATTGCAGGTTAGGAAGGTGGTGCTGAGTTCGAGGGTTGGGACTGAGACAAGGTGGGGGGAGGGGAAATGAGGAAATTGGAGAAATCTGAGTTCATCCCTTGTGGTTGGAGGGTTCCTAGGCGGAAGATGAGGTGCTCTTCCTCCAGCCGTCGTGTTGCTATGGTCCTCCTAAATGTATGGAGGGGACAGGCAGATTTTTAACTCATGGCAGGTTAACAAGTTTACAGAGAGGGGGCAGGATGGTGGAGTTGAGGCCAAGATAATATCAGTCATGATTTATTAAATGGCAAAGTGTGCTCAGGGAGGTCGAATGGCTGACTCTCAGCTGTTACATTCACCTGCTATAATGGGCAAGGTTTTAGTGCTGCCAGGCATTGGGAGACCTCTGCCTCTGATAAGATCGCAGTCCCATTGGCTGCAGTTCCTGACATGGAATTCTGAAGCCTGCAGCAAGATAAAGCCCTGGTGGGTTCACATTGGTGCTTTACTGAAATGTGAAACAGAAAATAGAACATAGAACAGTACAGTACAGACTCTTCAGCCCTCGATGTTGTGCCAACCTTTTATCCTACGCCAAGATCAAACTAACTTACAAACCCTTGGTTTTACTATCATCCATGTGCCTATCCAAGAGCCGCTTAAATGTCGCTAATATTTCTGACTCTACTACGACTACTGTGTAAAGAACCAACCTCTGATATCTCCTCTAAACTTTCCTCCAATCATCTTAAAATTATGCCCTCACGTGATAGCCATTTCTGCCCTGAAAAAGTCTCTGGCTATCCACTCTGTCTATGCCTCTCATCATCTTGTACACCTCCATTAAGTCATCTATCATCCTTCTTCACTCCAATCAGAAAAACCCTCGCTCCCTCATCCTTTCTTCAAAAGACATGCCCTCTAACTGAACACAATATTCTAAGTGTGGTCCAACCAGGGCTTTATAGGCTGCAGCATGAACTCATGGCATTTGAGCTCAGTTTTACTTGCTCCTTACACACCGTATTATGGGCCAGACCAACCCCTCCTCAAAATACAATATAAATAGATAGCCTAGACCTTACCTTTTTCTTATTTTAAAGGCTAGTGCCAGGCATTGCGTTCTGGATGCAAATGGATTGGTCAGACAACTCGATTTGATACACTATAGTTAAAATACCTAAAAGAAAGAAGAAATTGGGATAACAACTCTCTGGGGGAAAATTAACATAATAATAAATTATTTTACTACTAAGCAGTAATTGTTCCAATATAGTAACATCCCATAAACACACCCTTGGCAAAGGCAAATTCAGGAAATAGATTGTCTCACAGGCAATCCTCCCATCCAGGAGGGAAAACATTAAGAGAAAACTCTGAGTGAGATAGAGAGTAGCAGGGAGAGATGTACTGCAGCTTACAAACCCAGCTTCAAAACCCAAGCAACTGCTATTGAAAAACTAAAACTAAAAATCCTAGTTCTGTGGGAGCTTGACCCCACACATTCAGGCTGATTCTATTGTTCCAACTTTAATAAAAATCCCCAAGGCCTCACAAGCTGTTTATTTTATGAGTAAACTGTTCAGCACCTCAATCTCAACCTTGCTTCATTAAAAAAAGGTTAAAATGCACCTCTTAAAGCCATAGTATCACCCTAACTGGCAATTATAAGGCTTTCCTGAATGATTTAGACATGTTTGTAAAAGGGAGTTCTCTTTAAACACACGAATGCCAAGAAAATGAGAAAAGGCTGACAAATGGCTTCAAATAAGAACAATGTAAGGTTGACTTTCACTGTGGTATCATGAAGCATTGAGAACTCATTTTTATCAAAGTGGCACTGGGTTGGCAGGGCGTTCAAGTTAGGAACTGAAAACATGAATGCCACATCCAGGATTGGGTGGGTTGACGGAGTCAAGGGAAATTGAGGACAGATGTACAACACAGGAAGGTAAGAAGAAGCATTGAAAGGTGTGAATGACAAGCTAGACGCAAGGAAACATGGGGAAGTATAAGTACAGGCAAAAGTAGGCAACATTAAAAGAGACAGGGGCAAGAGATAGCATGAGTAAATGAAAGAAGAGAATGTTTGTATGGTGTGAGAAAAAGTAGAGCTTGTCATATGAGGAGCAATTGAGGACTCTGCGTCTGTATTTCATGGAGCTTAGAAAGCTGGATAGCTATCTGATTGAAATGTACAGAGGACCGAGAGGCCTGGATAGAGTGGACACGGAGAAGATGTTTCCACTAGTAGGATAGTCCAGGACATGAGGGCACAACCTCAGGGTAAAGGGATGGTCCTTTACAACTGAGATGAGGAGGAATTTCTTCAGCCAGAGGGTGGTGAACCTCATTGTCGCTGATGACTGTGGAAGCCAAATCTTTTAAGTCAGAGATAGATAGATTCTTGATGAGTGAAGGGATCAAGGGTTATGGGGAGAGGGCAGAAAAATGGGGTTGATAAGTACATCAGCTATGATTGAATGATTGATTAGACTCTATGAGTCAAATGGCTTAATTCTGCTTCTATATCTCATGGTGTTAGGATAAGACGCAACTGATGAGCACGATGGAAAGCAAATATTCAAATGAAATGGAATTTAGTTGCTTGAACAATGCTGATAAATGAATTTTATTTCTTCACAAAAGCTCTGTTGGGCAAGTGCTGTACATCATGGAAAAATGGAGAAAAGGGTTCATTGAATTTACTAGAGCAAGAAGGTAGCTGAAAAATCCAATTACAGCTGCTGTCATTTAAAGTGTGTGAACTCTGAGATGTGAAATGTTCTCAGGTTAATGCATTTGCCAGGTGAAGTTGCTTCGATGAGTTACATGTCCTGCTTATCAATTGTATGAGCTGAGAGGGTACAAAAACAGCAAAGAGAAAGGAGAGAAAAGGTGCAAGGGGAAAGGGAAATAGCAATTTGAGAACTAATATCACAATTGATTCCTCCTTTGATATCTTTGCCCGAAGGATGAAAAAGAATCACACCATCTACCAAGATAAGGTACTGAAATCGGAAACATAAGAAGCAATGACAATAACACGTTGGGCTATTCAGCTAAAACAATAAATGGCAAATCCGATTGAGTAAATGATCTTTTATGATTGTCAGGTCAAGACCATAAAATACAAGTGCAGAATTACGGCCATTCGGCCCATTGACTCTGCTCTGCCATTTGGTCAAGATTAGATTAGATTAGATTACTTACAGTGTGGAAACAGGCCCTTCGGCCCAACAAGTCCACACTGACCCGCCGAAGCGCAACCCACCCATACCCCTACATTTACCCCTTTTAGCCTAAGGCTACGGGCAATTTAGCATGGCCAATTCACCTAACCCGCACATCTTTGTGACTGTGGGAGGAAACCAGAGCACCCGGAGGAAACCCACGCAGACACGGGGAGAATGTGCAAACTCCACACAGTCAGTCGCCTGAGTCGGGAATTGAACCCGGGTCTCTGGCGCTGTGAAGGCAGCAGTGCTAACCACTGTGCCACCGTGCCGCCCACAAAGGCTGATAAGTTTCTCAACCCCATTCTCCTGCCCTCTCCCCATAAACTTTGATTTTGAGAGGGAATGGCCTCAGGCTATTGGCTTAGAAACTCAGCTAATGTTCTGGGGGCCTGCACTGGAATCCTGCCATGACAGTTTGAATTCAATAAGAAACATCTGAAATTAAGAATCTACCGATGACCATGAAACCATCATTGATCGTCGGAAAAAAGACCACCTGGTTCGCTAATGTCCTTCAGGGAAGGACATCTGCCATTCTCACCTGGGCTGGCCTATATGAGACTCCAGACTCCACACCATGTGATTAACTCTCATCTGTGCTCTTGAGATAGTCTAGCAAGCCATTCAGTTGTATCAGTCGGTACAAAGTCTCGAAACCAGACAGACCACCTGGCACCGACTTAGGTATTGGAAAAGATAACAGCAGAGACTGCTCTGTCAACCCTGTACTCCTTACTGACATGTGGAGGTGAGTGCCAAAATTGGGAGAGCTGTCATACAGATTATGGATCAGTGGTGCTGGAAGAGCACAGCAATTCAGGCAGCATCCGACGAGCAGCAAAATCGACGTTTCGGGCAAAAGCCCTTCATCAGGAATAAAGGCAGAGAGCCTGAAGCGTGGAGAGATAAGCTAGAGGAGGGTGGGGGTGGGAAGAAAGTAGCATAGAGTACAATGGGTGAGTGGGGAAGGAGATGAAGGTGATAGGTCAGGGAGGAGAGGGTGGAGTGGATAGGTGGAAAAGGAGCTAGGCAGGTCGGACAAGTCCGGACAAGTCAAGGGGACAGTGCGGAGCTGGAAGTTTGAAACTAGGATGAGGTGGGGGAAGCGGAAATGAGGAAGCTGTTAAAGTCCACATTGAAGCCCTGGGGTTGAAGTGTTCCGAGGCGGAAGATGAGGCATTCTTCCTCCAGGCGTCTGGTGGTGAGGGAACGGCGGTGAAGGAGGCCCAGGACCTCCATGTCCTCGGCAGAGTGGGAGGGGGAGTTGAAATGTTCTCGGCAGAGTGGGAGGGGGAGTACCTCTGTCACACAGATTAATCAAGCAACTGCTTGACATAGTCATACTCATGGAATCATACCAAGCAGACAATGTCCCAGACACCACCCTGGATAGGTCCTGTGCCACCGCCCAGGAGAGACCCAGCAGAAGTGGCAGCACAGTGGCATATAGTTGGGAAGGATTTGCCCCAGGAGCCCTCAACATTGACTCTGGACCCCATGATGTCTTATGCCTTAAGGTTAAACATGGGCAAGGAGATCTCCTTGGCTGATGAATCAGTTCTCCTTCATACTGAACAACACCTGAAAGAAGCACTGAAGGTGAAAACGGTGCAAAATGTACCAAGCAGTATTACTGATCGAGCTGGTTAGGTCATTAATGATACAGCTGCTCGACCAGCTCTGCAACAGGTAGGGAGGGAAGGAGCAAGAGGGAAAAACATAGTTGACCTCATCTGCTGGCTGCACACATATCTGTCCATGACAGTATTGGTAAGAGTGACCATTACACAGTTCTTGTGGAGACAAAATCCCGCCCTCACTTTGAGCATACTTTCCAACGTGTTAGTGGTAGTATCACCATGTTAAATGGAACAGGCTTCAAACAGATCTCACAACTCGAGACTGGGCATCCACGAAGTAGTGTGGGCCATCAACAGCAGCAGAATTGTACTCCAGCACAAACTGTAACCTCATGGCCCTGCATATCCTCCACTCAACCATTATCATCAAGCCAGGGGATCAATACTGGTTCAATGCAGAGTGCAGGAGGACATACCAGGAGCACCTAAAAATGAGGAGTCAACCTTGCGAAACTACCAAACAAGACGACTTGCATGCCAGACAGTAGAAGCAGCAAGTGCTGGTCAATGGATTAGATCTAAGGTCTGCAGTCCTGCCACATCCAGTTATGAACGGTGGTGCACAATTAAACAACTCACTGGAGGAAGCGACTCTGCAAATATCTCCACCATCAATGAGGGAGGAGCCCAATACATCAGTGCAAAAGAAAAGACTGAAGCATTTGCATCAGTCTTCAGCCAGAAGTGCTGAGTGGATGATCCATCTCAGCCTTTCTCCAATGGTCCCCAGCATGACCGATAACAGTCTTCAGCTAATTTGATTCACTCCATGTGACATCAAGGAATGGTTAGAAGCAATGGATACTGCAAAGGATGTAGGCCCTGACAACATTTCAGCAACAGTACTGACAACTTGTGTTCCAGAACTTACCGCTCACCTAATCAAGCTTTTCTTGTAAGCTACAATGCTGGCATTTATCCCACAACATGGTTGCATGGTGCCTCAGTGGTTAGCACTGCAGCCTCACAGCGCCAGGGCCCTGGGTTCGATTCCAGCCTCAGGCAACTGTCCGTGTGGAGTTTGCACATTCTCCCCGTGTCTGCATTGGTTTCCTCCGGGTGCTTTGGTTTCCTCCCACAGTCCAAAAATGTGCAGGTTAGGTGAATTGCCATTTGTGTTAGGTGCATTAGTCAGGGGTAAATGTAGGTTAGCGAGTCTGAGTGGGTTACTCTTCGGAGGGTCGGTGTGGACTTGTTGGGCCGAAGGGCCTGTTTCCACACTGTGGGGAATCTAATCAAACACGGAAAATTGCCAAAGTATTTCCTGTACATGCAGGACAAATCCAATCTGACCAATTACTGCACCATCCGCCTCCTCTTGATTATCAGTAAAGTGATGGAAGATATCATCAACAGTGCTATCAAACAGCACCTCCTCAGCAGTAACCTGCAAAGTTACACCCAATTTGGGATCCACCAGGGCTACTCAGCTCCTGACCGCATTACAGCTTTAGTTCAAAAATAGACAAAAGAGCTGAATTCCAGAGGGGAGGTGAGAGTGACAGCTCTTGACATCAGGCCGTATTTGACTGAGTGTGGCATCAAGGACCCTAAGCAAAATTGGAATCAATGGTATCAGGGGCAAACTCTCTGAAGTCAAACCTGACACATAGACAGGTAGCCATGGTTGTTGGAGGGCAGTCATTTCAGCTCCAGGACATCTCTGCAGGAGTTCCTCAGGATAGTGTCCTTGGCCCAACTATCTTCAGCTACTTCACCTTCCCTCCATTAGAAGGCTATAAGTGGGGATGTTCGCTGATGATCACACAATGTTCAGCACCATTCATAACTCCTCAGATACTGAAGCAGTCCATGTTCAAACGCAACAATATTTGGACAATATCGAGACTTGGGCGACAGCTGGCAAGTAATATTTGTGCCACATAAATACCAGGCAATGACCATCTCCAAGAATAGAAAATCTGTGGGATCCAAGATGGCGGCAATCTAAGAAGATCGCGTCGCATCGCAAGTGGGACGAAGTCCTAATGTGCCCTACCCAGACTACTGCGATATCCTGGGATTCTGGAAAGGTCGTGAAGTCCCAGGAAGCGGTCAGAGAGCAACTTATCTCAGTTTTTGCTATCCAGGGATGCCGAAGAAGGGAGGAGGTACATCTGAGGCCAGGCCTGCAGCCCAGCCTGCAGGATCCTTGGACTCAATTTTTTACCAGGTCCTGATGAAGGACCTCGCGAAATCTTGTGAGATGTCGGGTAAGCAGACAAAGGAGAAGCTGGCCACGATCTCCATCATGCTGCAGAAGCATGAACAGCAGCTGGGAGTCCTGGAGAAGAGGACAGATGAGGTAGAACACAGAGTTGCAATGGTGGAAGTGATACTGGTTCCTCCAAGGATAGGATCCAAGCCCTGGTGATGCAGATCTGTAATTCACTTAACCAGGGTGATGACCTCAAGAATGGGGCAGGAGAAAAAATATTTGGATCGTCGGTCTGCCAGAGGGTAAGGAAGGTGAGCAGTCGGCGGAATTTATTGAGGAGTGGTTGCCGAAATTCCTTAACGTGGAGGCTGGAATGCGAGGCTTGAAGAATGAGAAGGCTCACCGGGTCACGGCACATAAGTCAGGTCTGGACCAACATCCTCGTCCTATCTCGTTGAGGTTTCATCACTATAGAGATAAGGAGAGAATTGTGGAAGCTTCCAGAATTCAGGGGAAGGATCTGAATGCCCTAGTTTACGAGGGCTCTAAGATCATTTTCTTCCAGGACTTCCCAATGGCGGTGATCCAGAAAAGAAAATCCTATGATGGCGTCAAGAGAAGACCAAGGGAGCTTGGGATCCAGTACTCTCTGAGGTATCTGGCGGTGTTTCGGAGAAGGCAAGAGAATTTGATGACAAATTAGCTTAATCTGAACAATTTAGTATGTACAAATAGTGGTGTTGTTTGGGTATGTCTCTGTTTTTCTTTTAAAAAGAAGAGGCAGTCCAGTTGGGGCTTTCTTTTCCTTTTTTTATTGGTAATAGTCTGCTCTAATATCTGTTCAGGGGCTGTTGGGATGTGTACTTTCAATTTCTAAGTTAAGTTATACCAAAGGATGGGTACCTACCCTTTTCCTTCAAAATATCTTTGTTCACATTGCTATTCCATGGCATATTTCCTTTCCTTTCTGCTTGTGTTTGCAGCGTGGGTCTAGCTAGGAGGAGAGAAAATGGTTGGGATGGCTAGATGTCTACTTACGGACAGTTTGTGCCCGGCTCCGGTATTTAAATGCCCGGGCTGCAGTATGGGCAGCAGAATGGGTAGTTGTTTTCTGGGAAGTTGTGTAGATGCCCTCTTTAGAAAGGGGTTGAGTTCCCCTATTTTGTGCTGCTGGCACTTTATATGTTGGTTTGTTTTTTTGGTTTTTGTTGTATATAATCTTTGATAGCTTTGTAGGTTTGTTAACTGTAGAGGTTTTAGTTTATGTAGTTTTCATATTTGATGGATCTTGCAATATTAAGGCTCCACAATTTGTAATTCGAGTTCCTCCTGTCTGGAATCTAAATGTTACTGCAGAAGGTTATGGCTAATGACTTGATTAAATGGTGTACCTGGAACATCAAGGGGAGTCACTCACCAATTAAGAGGAAGAAGGCACTTTCGAGTCTTAGAAAGGAAAAGGTGGATGTTGCTTTGTTACAGGAGACACACTTGGATGATAGGGAACATTTGAAACTACAGCAGAATGGCTTTGATTGGGTTTACTTTTCATCTTTTAATACCAGAAATAGGGGAGTGGCGATATTGGTTAGGAGAAATCTTCCATTTAAGTTACAAGAGTGTGTTAACGACACAAATAGGAGGTTTGTAATTCTCAAAGCCCTGATAACTGGGGAAGACTATGGTGTTTTAAAAGTTTGCTGCCCTCCGGCCCATCCCCTCAAATTTCTGCTAGATGCATTCTCTAAATTGATCAGTCTCAAGTTCAGGCGTATTATTATAGGGGGAGATTTTAACTGTCTCATGGATCCTACAGTAGGCAGGTTGCCCAAAGGCCCCTCGATACCCTCTGTACAAACTAAACAATTAGTAGATCTGTGTGTGGACGTCTAGAGGCATCTCCACCTTACAGGCAGGGATTTTATATTTTTTCCAATTCATACACGTCACACCAGGATTGATTCTTTTTCTGACCCCTATGGCAAACTTAGACTTGGTGGCTTCTTGTACGATTGGTAATATTGCCATCTCCGATCATGCTCCTGTGTCTTGTTGGTTAAGATTAAGGACGCTATAGTGGGCCCAAGGCACTGGCAATTGGATCCCTTCATCCTTAAGGATATTAAGTTTGTGGAGTACTTCTCTCGGGAATTTCAGGCACTCCTAGACAATAACTCAGGCTCAGTTAGTAGCCCATCCATCCATTGGGAAACTGCTAAAGTCTATGCTGGGGTTAGTTACTTCCTACTCTGCCAGTAGGAAGTGGCAGAAGGGCGAACAGGAACGTCTCCTTGAAGCACGATGGAAGGCAACCGAGGCTTACTTTGACAGGCCCTCTTGGTCAAGCTGCAGAGGATTACAGTGCTGCAGTCTGCCTTGAATTTCATGCTCACGCAGACAGCAAAGAAGGAGCTTTCTTTCGCAAATCAAAGGTTATATGAGCATGGTGACAAATCGGGCAAGTACCTTGCATATCTCACCAGGAAAAGGAGCGCCCCTCAAGCCATTACTCCAATCAGGGAAGGGTCTGGGAACCTAACATGTGATTCCAAAAAGATTAATGCAGCATTTCCGAAGTTTTACTCTAAATTATACCAATCTGAGGGTTGTGAGGTGGGGCGGGCCAAGATGAATTCCTTTTTCAAGGATCTGGAGCTCCCGGGCGTGATCCTCGAAGAAGAGTCTTTTCTCAATGCTGCCTTATCAGAGCAAGAGGTGCAGGAGGGTGTGAAGCAGCTTCAGAGTGGAAAGCTGCCCGATCCTGATAAGGAACTTATAAGCATATTGTCAGGCCCGAAGCTCAACATGTTCAATGACTCATACAGTCATAGTCATCTCCCGCCATCTCCAAGAGAGGACAATATTTTGCATATTCTTAAAAAAAAAGCAAGGTCCCAGAGGCCTGTGCTTCGTACAGGCCCATTTCACTCTTAAATGTGGACTTTAAAAAACTCTCTATGGCTCTCTCGTTAAGGCTGGAGACTGTGTTACCTTCTATTGTTAAAGAGGACCAGGTGGGCTTCAAAAAGGGCCACAGATCCTTCAATAATGTTAAGAGACTGCTTAATGTAATTCAAGTGTGTCAACAACAATCAATACAGGGATTGATGGTTTCTCTAGATTCAGAGTAGGCATTTGACCGAATTGAGTGGCCGTACCTTTTTCATACTCTGGAGTGGTTTGGCTTGGTTGAAGCCTTTATAAGATGGGTAAAGGTTCTCTGCAGGGACTCTCTCGCTGTGGTCATCACCAATGGGGTACGATCAAGCAGATTTCACACTTTTAGGGGCAGCCGGCAGAGCTGTCCCCTTTCACCATTGCGTTTTACATTGTTTATTTGGCATTGTAAGCTGCCCCTTATTAAATTAGCTAAACTGCAATTGCCTCACATACTGAGGGCAGTGGATCTTCCAGACATTAAAAACTATTAACTAAGCTCGTTTTTGTCTTACGTGAGTGATTGGGCTTGTAGGGACCCTCTTTCAATATGGTTAGACATTGAAATCTCTCAAGCGAGGTGCCCCCTTACTAGTTTGCTATTTTTGGACAAAATGAGGACAGTTGGAGAATATTGCCATCACCCAAAAGTTTTCAATACTGTTAAAGCATGGAGGGCAATTCGGCAGAGGGAAGGCAATGTTGGCAAAATATGTTTTTTTACATTTTTGGTGCGCATGCCGGGTTTTCAACCGGGGATGATGGATTCAGGATTGAAACATTGGGCAGCTAGGGGTGTGTCTTGCTTAGGTGATGTATTTGAGGGAGACACAATGATGTCCTTTGATAAGTTAGCATGGAAATACGAGCTATCTAACAGGGACCCCTTTCGTTTATTTCAAGTTAGGGATTTTATTCAAAAAAGGACTACACTTTTGACTGATCCCTATAAATCTGACATACAGAGAAGGGTGCTCAGTGCTAAGAGTACATTTTCTGTTGCACTTTATATCATCAATTGGGGTGTGGCCCCTCAAATGAATTCGATCGACTCTGCGGGGTGTGGGAGAGAGAGCTAGGTGTTGAGGTTTCCTCAGAGGCATGGGAAGATTTTTGGGAAAACACAAGCAAGATATCAATTTGCAATAGGACCCATACTTTGCAGTTGAAGATTCTCCACATGGTCCACTTAGCTTTGGATCATCTGTCAAAATTTAAACCAGCAGTATCTTCAACATGTCCCAAGTGTAAGGTTGGTATGGGCACTCTACCCATTGCCTCTGGTTCTGTGACAGGTTTCAAACATACTGGAGCACTGTGGCGGGTACAATGGAATGGATACAATGAAGCTCTGCAACATGATCTTCTTAGATTGCCGCCATCTTGGATCCCACAGATTTTCTATTCTTGGAGATGGCCATTGCCTGGTATTTATGTGGCATAAATATTACTTGCTAGCTGTCGCCCAAGTTTCGATATTGTGCAAATATTGTTGTGTTTGAACATGGACTGCTTCAGTATCTGAGGAGTCATGAATGGTGCTGAACGTTGTGTGATCATCAGCGAATTGTGGAAGCTTCCAGAATTCAGGGGAAGGATCTGAAGGCCCTAGATTACAAGGGCTCTAAGATCATTTTCTTCCAGGACTTCAGTTTTTGCTATCCAATGGAGAAGGACCCGATCTCTCTTCTTCTTGACCTGCCCAGTGTGTTCCTTGTAGATGCACATAGGATAAAATTTTTCAACATCCTCACTTTCTGCGCAAGAAAGAATATCTTATTAGGGTGGGTATCCGAAAAAACCCCAGGCCCGTCAGATTGACAGAAGATTGCTATGGAGCATATTCCCTTGGCTTTTCTCACAAGTATGGTACACCACAAAATGGAGAATTTCTATAAGACATGGTGGCCCTTTTTGGCATACCTGGACACAGATTTGTCTGCCACACTAATAAGAGCTTTTATATAGCCGTAATGATTGTGTTTTACGAGTCCAACAGGCAGAGCTTGGGATCTGCGAAGGTATGAATAGGTGAAAATTAGTGCTCTCAACATTAGAGAATTAGTGTTTTGTTTGGTTGAGCTGTATTATTATTTATTTATTAGTTTGTTGTTAGTTATTTATTTAGTTAAGTAGTTGGGGCTTTCCTTTATTTTTATATACATATTTATACATTTGTACATGAGGACAGTTTGGGTTTAAAATCTTTTTTTGGTGTTCTTTCTTTGTATTGTTTTGAATTGTATTGTTTTGTATTTGTTGTAATATTAAAAAAAATCTATTTTTCAATAAAAGTATATTTTAAAAAAATAGACAATCTAACCACTGCCCCTTGACATTCAATGGCGTTACCATACTGAATCCCCCACTATCAACATCCTTGGGGTTACTATTGATCAGAAGCTCAACTGGACTTGCCACATAAACAAAGGGGACACAAGAGTAGGTCAGAGGATAGGAATACTGCGACAATTAACTGACCTCCTGACTCCCCTGAGCTTGTCCACAATCGACAATGCACAAGTCAGGAGTGTGTTGGAACACTCTCCTCTTGCCTAGATGGGTGCAGCTCCAACAACACTCAAGAAGCATGACACCATCCAGCACGAAGCAGCTTGCTTAATTGGCACAACACCTCCAAGCCTCTGCTCCCATCATCACCACTGCTCAGTAGCAGCAGCGCTATCTACAAGATGCACTGCAAAAATTAATGAACTATCCTAAGACAGCTCTGTCCAACCCCATGATCACTTCCCCACCTAGCGGGACATGGGCAACAGGTACATGGAAATACCACCACCTTCAAATACCCCTCCAAGCCACTCACCATCCTGACTTGAAAGTATATAATAATTTCTTCACTGTCACTTGGCCAAAAGCCTAGAATTCCCTCCCTAAACGCATAATAGATCAGCCTCCAACACATGGACCTCAGTGGTTCAAGATGACAGCTCACCATCACTTTCTCAAGGGCAACTACGAATGGGCAATAAATACTGGCCTAGCCAGTGATGCTCATGTCACTCAGTGAATTTTAAAAAAAGCTCAATGACTTGGCTTCCACAGCCCTCTGTGGCAATAAGTTCTACAAGTTCACCACCCTCTGGCTGAAGAAATTCTTCTTCATCTCAATTCTAAATGGTCATCTCTTTACTCTGAGGTTGGGTCCTGCAGTCCTACTCTCTCCTACTAATGGAAACATATTCTCCACATCCATTCTATCCTGGACTCCTGGTATTCTGTAAGTTTCAATGAGATTCCCCCCTTCAAAATTCCATCTTATACAGACCCAGAGTCCTCAACCGCTCCTTATATGGGAAGTCCTTCTTCCCCGGGATCATTCTTGTGAACTTCTTCTGAACCCCCTCCAGACCCTCTGATAAGAGACACACAATTGCTCACATTATTGCAAATACTGTCTGACTAGAGCCTTATAGAGCCTGAGAAGGATATCTCTGCTGTTGTATTCTAGCCCTCTCTAAATTAATGCTAATGTTACATTTGCCTTCACAACTGCTTCACAACTTCATGTCGACCTAAAGTGAAACTCCCAAGTCCCTTCAGATTTCTGAAGACTTTCTCCATTTAGAAAATAGCCTATGCCTCTACTCTTCCTACCAAAGAGCAAAACCATACAGTTGCCCACATTGTATTCCATCTGCCACGTCTTTGCCCACTCTCCTGGCCTGTGCAAATCCTCCTGTAGCCTCCCCACCTCCTCGACACCACCTGTCCCTCCAGCTATCTTTATGTCATCTGCAAAGTTAGCAACAAAGTTATCCCTCAGTTCCTTTGCCCAGATCATTAATGTTTAACGTGAATAGTTGTAGTTCCAAGACTGACCACTAGTCATTGACTGCCATCTAGAAAAAGTCCCCTTTACCCCTATTCTCTGTCTTCTGCCAGCCCACCAACCTATATCCATGCCAGTACCTTGCCCTAACACTATAATCTCTTATTTTATATGGCAGCCTCCTGTACTGCACTTTATCTAGTGCCTTCTGGATAGAGTTAGAACACCCTAGAATGAGAGATAGTCTTGAGTGCGCATACACATATACACACAAAGAACATAGATTTATCCATATCTAATGTGACAAGAGATCTAAGTCCAATACATCTGTGATAATAGCAGTACTTACTATTAACCCTTATTGCACAATGTTACATTGAAGACTAAACCTGAAGACATTCCTTGACTTTGCTTTCTCCTCAACCAGTCAGTCTCAAACTCAAATTCATATTATGGCATCCTGCACAATAAAAAATGGTGGCATCTCTGCTGAGATGCAATGCCTTGAAAATCGTGGTAGCAGTGAAGATAAAGAAACATATTTTAGATTGGAGAAGTCAAGAATTCAAAAACTCGTTTTTTCAAGATATCATCGTTTTGGTGTTAAGTCCAGACAGCAGCCAGAAAAAGAAGTCTACAGAAATGAACACCAGCCGTGAAAGAAACATCTCTGAGCAGAAAAAAAAAACTATCAGAGAAACAACCAAAACTCTATGGGCATCATAAAGCCTTTAACAGTAATAGGACCAACAAGCCTTTAAGAAAAACAGTGAGAGCATTAAAAGCTGACTTGGAGCAAAGTAAAAAAAATCTGAATCATGTACCTATGGAAACGGGCTGTTTACTGGGACAGGACAAAAATGTTTATATTCCATCTGATAAACTAGGCACAGCAACGACTTCTAACACATTTCTCAACTATTTGATGACAATGTTAACAACAGTGAGTTAAGACATTTCTTCAGGTACAGGCTTAATAAAAATTGTTGCAATTTTAAGTATCAAAACCCTAAAGATCAAGTTAGTGAAATCTTTGTCGACAACTTGAATGACAACATAAAGTTTCATTTGGCAACTAAGGCTATTAAAATATGAAAAGTTAGATAAAGAAAAAGGGCATGATTATGTGGTGTCAAATTCAGCACAAAAATACCTTGAACACAGAGAACATCAATGTAAAGATATCACACTATCTTTGATACGGTCAAAAAATTATTGAATCTTACTGAATGAAGCAATTACGAGGAAATTCCATCCATAAATCTTTTGAAACGCGTCAGCTATCTTGGAAAAAAATTATCTCCACTCATCTCTTATGGAAATTACATTTTGGTATAAAGAAACTGAACTTTACATTAAAAACATAATTTCAAGTGATAGAAACTTGAACAGCTTGCAGTTTTCACATAACAATCTTGACAGCAATGAAGATTCAACAACAACTTTCATCACCAAAGAAGACAATAAGGTAGGAAATGAATTTTGTGCAGGAAGATCAAAATCCTAATACTCAACATCCAAACTCAGAAAATAATTAAAAACCTGAAGGGTCTATCAATAATCAGCAAATGCAACAATATTCATTGTGCCATGCTTTCCATCAGGAAAAAAAAAATCAAATTTCATGTTCCATTGGATTGGCGTGTATGAAAAGAACAGATCCTAAGATTTCAAACAGCTTTATCATTAGAAACTAAATCAAATATAGAACAGTTCTTACATCTCTCAACCAGATGGAAAGAACATTAGTCCATGTGTTACACAGAGAACAAGTTTTATGTGAAAATGAATTATATTTGGCAATGTCATAGCAGCATTTAATATGTTTCATATTAAGAACAATGTGACTCTAGCGAGACCATGCTTCAGTAGCAGATATCAGCTTTCAGGAGAATTGAGACAGTTCAACAATGACCTATATGTATTATCTGCATCATGCAGCCATGGAAACCTGCAGCAAGCTTTTGGAGGGCTGATCCTTCATCAGGTGCTCTTTCACCCAATGAAGGAGCAGTGCTCTGAAAGCTTGTGATTTCAAATAAACCTGTTGGTCTATAACCTGGTGTCATGTGACTTTGACCTAATCCAGTGGAGACAGACCTTCCATCTGAGCATTGCACAACATGTAATAACTTCACCACAAAATCTGAAATAATCTAATTAGTTTTAGGACCCTGCAACAACCTTGTGATGACGTATGAAGCTGTGCCTCACCGAATAAAAATAGAGCAGTATGAGTGGAGCTAGAATGCTCTGGAATGAAAGAGAGTCATGTCAGCATTCGACCATGAACACATGACAAACATAAAGCAGTCCTTATGTAATGTAAGTCTGAGCCTGGTGTTTCACTAGTCCTGCAGAAGTGTTGCTTGCTGCTGCAGTGCTGGGACAATGCCGAGATGATGCAGATTTTGATTTTCCACACTGCCAAAGCAATATCTTCAATCCCAATTTAAAACTGTCTCAAAACATTTGTGACAATTGAAAAATATTTAAGATCCAAGACTGCTATCTGCCATGTTAAAGATAACGGTCAAAGAATGTAATCACTCATCAGTGATTGATTAACTTCACGGATTAGTTTATTCAAAACAGTAAAAGGCACCACCAGTTCTGAAGCAGAGGGGATACCAAATCAGCTGATTTCTCTGAATGCAACTTGCAGACAGATTGGCAGGAAACACACAATACGTATATGAACATGGTGCCCTTTGATAGTGATTTGTCTTCAAGGCAAAGTGCACATGCAACACCACCCAATCCCAGCGCAGAAATGGTCCTACCCTATTCCCTCAACCATCTTAAAAAAGATTCTTTTACTCGTAAATTTGCCACAAGCCACCATCAAAAAGGAAAAAGAAGGATCCCCCTTTCTCTTGACGTCCACCTCAAAATGTAAATCCATGTTTCTCTCTTAATGCTCTTTTATGTGCTATATACAAGAGAATTAGACACTATTATCAGCAATGAGACTGTCCCATGATGTGCTGAAGTAAACATTAGCATAGTGCCTCAAGTTAGTTAATTTCACCCTCTACTGACTTCATTTGTATTTTCATGCTTTCCCTTTCTCCATGGTATTGTTCTTTGGAGCCTCTTCTTTTCCAATTCCATTTATAATCTTGTTTACACTTTGGACTCCATTATTTGTTTATACTGCATCCTCCCGCTCTGAAAGTTTAGCTATTAATTCTTCCCATCGTAATTCCCTCTCATCCCACCCTGAGACAATTCCTTAGCAATTGGACTTACTTTCTGTCGTGCCACAGCAACGGCATGCAATGTTTACCCCTCTTACTTTTGCCTGTGGTCTTGGCAACTCAAAACTGTAACTGTTCTCCTAACCTGAGTGATGGCCAAGAGCAATGATGATCAGTTTGCACTGGTGTCATGTAACTTTCCCCATTACTGCACAAACCTCCAAATCGTTATACTTGGGAAACTCTGTGCATATTACACACAAGGATGATGAATGATTTCACATTTATGTTACTGTCGTAAAATAAGACGCAACAATATTTTGCACTGTCAGTCAATAGGCCTGAACAATCCTTTTTCTTTCACTTAGATCAGCTCAGCTTCTCGGTGTAACCATCAATTAATTCCATTTATCAACACACTTCATTGTCACCACCATCTCCCCCCTCCCCCCACCCTGACTCCCATTATATTTCCTTCTTTTTCAATAATGACTTCTGGTATTTCAGTCCTTCATTAGAATTAATAATTTGACTGGGTCACTTATATTAGATCCAATTAAATGAGTTTGCCTCAAATCTCATTATTTTCACAGAGCAGAAGCCACAACCTTCTTGGCTTTTTTCACAGTTTTACTTTCTGTTATACTGTTTTTTTCTTGATACTGCTGATCCATTTATTCTGAGAGGAATTTTCTTAGGATTTTACATGGTGGGAGTTCAACATGACATCTGTACAATCAGTTTGATGTTCACTGTGCCTGGAAAATGTAGTGGTTCCAACAGTTTATTGGTATCGTCAAGAATAACAAAACTATGATTTGAGATTGATGATAAAATGATTGAATCATAGAACACCAACAATGTGGAAAGAGACCACTCAGTCCATCAAGTCTGCACTAACTCTATGAAGTGCATCCCACCCAGACCCAACTTCCTCCTCCCTATCCCTGCAACCCCACATTTCCCATGGCGAATTCACCTAGCCTGCATACCCAGGGACACTACAGACAATTCAGCATGGCCAATCCACCTAACCTGGATATATTTGGACTGTGGGACGAAACCAGTGCACCTGCAGGAATCCTACGCAGACACAAGGAGAAAATGCAAACTCTACACAGAAAGTGACCCTAAGCTAGAATATGAACCCAGGTCCTTGGCACTGTGAGGCAACAGTGCTAACTGCCGAGCCAATGTGCCACAACATGAAGAAAAATTTAAATCAAACCTTCGGAACAACTATCCATTCTTGTATACCTCAAACAGAAAATTAAAATAATATAGGTTACAAATTCTCAACAGTGGATAAGGATATACAGTTGACAGGTTATTCGAGTTGACTGCTGCTCAATTAAGATTAGATTAGATTAGATTAGATTAGATTAGATTAGATTAGATTACATTAGCCTTTTACTAACAAAATGTCAAGCAATGGCACTATTAAGGCAATCTCATCTTTTTTTTTCTTTTAAAATGGGTTTAGAGTGGTTGCAAAGATCTTCAGCTTTGCCATAACACTGAAGAGAGGAAGCAAGGTGGTTTGCATGTTGTGATCTGGTTGCTGTCATAGTTATCTGATTAACGATGTTCAAGCACCCCTCCCAGACTAGAATCAGACAATCACCTCAACTGTGTGACAGTACTCCCTCACCCTTTGACTTTTACACATGACCACATGCAGTGTGTTTGCCATGTAAGTTGCTGGCACACACTCTGGGTGTGTTGTTGACATCGCATGGTACATCATGGTAATATCTCCAGCCCCAATGTGTGCATTAGTCCGAGGGTAGGCATGATATTGTGGTGAGGCTGGTGCTTTGGCAACGCCAATCTGCACGGATCTAGGGGGAGTCAGGAATTGCATTGAAGTGAGGTGAATTTCATTCAATAGGAAATACAAATCCATGGAAATAGGGCACTCGCCACTCATTAGAAAAATCCTGAATTTGTCACTTAAACTCAAAGGGGAAAATTGGACATTTTTCTTGCAATTGGGAATCTGATTTATTTCCATGTTTTCCCAAACTTCTCACCTTTGCCTATGCTCAAGGACATTCCACTCAGGATTTTTGTTCCTGACTGGCACTGTGTGATTTTTTTTTCCCTGAAAGTGCAGTTTGAGCATGTGAATTCAGAGCAGAAGAAGGCCGCTCAGCCCCTTTAACACGCTCCAACATTCAATAAGTTCATGGGCGTTCTGATAACTCCACATTCCTGCCTATCCTTCATAACCTTTCACCTCTTGCATATCAAGAATTTATTTACTTCTGCTTTAAAAATATTCAAGGTCTCCGCTTCCACTGCTTTTTCAGGAGTAAAGTTCCAGAGAGTCGATACCTTTCTCTTTTCTTTATCTCTGACTGAAATGAGTGATTATTTATTTTTAAACACTGACCCCTGGTTTTAGATTCTCCCACAATAGGACTCATCTTTCCACATCCACCCTGCCAAGACCATTCAGGATTGCACTCCAATCCACTCTTACTCTTGTACAGCCCAACGACGATCCTGGTCAGTCTTTCCTCAGAATGTGACGAGTGCGCTAAAACCTTTCCGATACTGTTTCCAATGCATTTACATTCTTCCTTAATGAAACCAATACTGTTGTACACATTTCTAAGAAATTCCCGGACTATCGTCTGAAAATTTTAAAACACCCATTGCTTTAAAAAGGGATTTGTTTGTAGCTTTGGGGAAACCAGTGAAGCTAAATCATGCAAATGAAACTACAGTGATTGCAACAAGGTCAGCCAGTTGGAAATGATAAAATATGAGTTCCCTGATTGGGGTTGTTAATCTGGTCCAAATGAAGAGCCCTGGCTGACAGCTAAAAAGTGGAGTGTCAGACATCCTGGCACTCTGAGAGCTGACTCTGAAGAGGCAGTACTAGAGTCAAGGACTTTTCATGTGTCAATAAAGGGTGACTAAGTGATGGGATATCAGTCTCCATAGTGTTATTTCAGAAGCAATGTCACTTTTGGGATCATTGCACCCTGATGAAGTGGCACCAACTGCATATGTTCAGGAAACCCTGTCCAGAGATAGTCCATTATTTGGCGTGGCATGTTGTATGCGTCATTGAGGGTTCTGGAGAGTTCAGTATCGCACCAGCCTTTGATTGGTCAGGTTGCAGTTCAACACAGATCTTGTGAGGGAGAATGAAAAAAGAAGAAAGCAGAAGGCCCAGCAGATTGCAGAATCAACACTTCTCTCTCTCTCTCTCTCTGAACAAAATTGGCTTTCTCACCCTTGGGAGAGAAAGCATGAAAAGTTATATTGAGAGTCGATGAAAGAACTAATCTAAAACCCAAAAGGAAAGGAAAGGGTCCAATCAAACAGCCGATAAACTAAAGATTGGTCACGACTGTGTGACAAACATTGAGACATCATCGAAGCATCCAAAGAATTATGAAACCAGCTCATTTTAATTTGTGATTTAGGATTGGTGGCACAGAACTGTGTTCCTCCCACTACCTTTTTTCTCTCCACTCAGAATATTGGTGTTTGTTTCTCTTTGCCTGTCTGCGTATGTGTTTGGAGCAAGGGTTTTTAAAAGGGTTACATGAGAAACCCAGTTCTTTCACTCTTCTTGGTCTTTCTTCATTCAATAAATAGAGTTACTTTAGTTGTTCCTGAAGAAACCTTTTGTGGTTTGCTTATATCCAGACAGTCTGAGGTAAACTGGGATTATGGCGATTTCATTAAACCCTCACATTTCTGATGAGTCCTTGAACAGTGGATCTTGATTTACAGTGTATTACCCCAGTAGGTGATGACACTGTGCACAGTACTTCAGATATGGTCTTCCTGATGAAGGGCTTATGCCCAAAACGTCATCTTTCCCACTCCTCGGATGCTGCCTGGCCTGCTGTGCTTTCCAGCACCACACTCTCGACTGTGGCCTCACCAACGCCCTTTAGATAGAATGGAACAGAATATCCTTTATTGTCACATGTATCAAGTGACACAGCAGTACAGTGAAAAGTTTACATTACAATTTTGCCTCTCATGGTGCCATCTTTGGTGCAAAGTACCTGGGTACAAATCTTAAGAGACGAAAAGGGGTAAAAGGAAAAAATAAGTTGCGTTACCTGACAGTGATTCATCGTGTAAGTTAGAAAAAAGGCATAGTTAAAAGGATAAAAATGACAGTCAGATCAACATCTTACAGATGAACATTACTTTGCAGTAGCTCAGCAAAGGGGCTTCCACATGTGGTCTGACTAGCCTCGCAAACCACTCACCACCCGCGCCAGATCCCAGTCTAACAACCATCCCTGCTCCACTCCAAGCCTCCAGCCCATTCCCCTCCAGCTCTCAACTGTTCCACACTGTTCCACGCCTCCAACCCGCTCTGCTCCAGCGCTCAGCCAATCCATACTGTTTCACGGCTCCAGCCTGCTCCACTCCAGCCCTCAGCTGCTCAAAGGTGAAGTTTCTTATGAGAAAAAAAATACAAGTTAAAATCTTAGATCAAAAGGAGAGAGGAAGTAAAGGAGAGAAACAAATACAGCAGATTGATGAGCTCCCGGGTTGAAAAACCCAAACTCTGCCATTCCTCCACCAATTAGAATTAGAATTGAGTTTTATTGTCATGTGTACTCAAGCACAGGGACACAGGAGTACAGTAAAAAGTTTACAATGTCACCATTCACAATCTAAGGTGCAAAGGTTCCTAGGTACAAAATCTTCAGTAAAGAATAGAAAATTAAAGAAATAAGTCAAAGGTTCAACATTGCAGTTCTTCAGAACATAAAGTAGTGAATGAGAAATAAAGTTAAACACTCCAAATTACAGTCCTCTTTTAGCTATCGGCCTGTAGTCACTCCACCTTGGTTCTTTCCCCATGAGATCTCGATCTCTATTCGGTGCTGGGATCGATCTCTCAATCCCTGCCCCTCCATTGCTGCTGTCTTGTCACCGATTACCATCCTCTTTCTCCTGGATGGGCTCGCAACTGATGCATCACCTCCCTACTTATGCATGGAAATTTCCTGTGTAAAAATGATAAGCATCCCTGCAGAGGGTGATAGTAAGGACTGTAGATGCTGGAGAGTCAGAATCGATAAAGTGTGGCGCTGGAAAAAGCACAGCAGTTCAGGCAGCATCGGAAGAGCAGGGGAGTCGATGTTTTTGGTATAACCCTTCTTCAGGACTCGGGAGGCTTGGGATGGACAAGGGTGAGCAGCGGAGAGGGGTTGGCATGGTGATGAGAGGACATGGGAGTGAGTAGAGAGGCATGAGGGATGCATAATGTGGTAGGAGTTGGCGTCAGTGGGGCAATCAGGCTCAGTGAGCTAATGAGGTCCTGGCTGCTTTTATAATAACTGGGACAAATTTCCAAAGGATCAGAACAGGACTTGTAAAGAGCACACCTTGACTCTTGGCAGCTCATGTGCTCTAACTCTATCCAGGGTTTGTGGGCCCTACCGTAGCACAGCTCTACACTGTCCATATACCCAAACCCCTGGCAATGGAAATTGGCTCAGTTAGAGCTACTTCTCTTGAGGCATAAGGGTCATATCCCAACTCTGTACATCCAGCGAGGCAGCAAACACCCACACCCTTGTGCAGGCTTATCGAATATTTACAATATGATTACAGGCCATTCGGCCCTTCAAGTCCACACCGACCCTCTGAACAGTGTCCCACCCAGACCCACCCCCTCCCCCAATACTATCTCTATAACCCTGCATTTCCCATGACTAACTTACCCAGCCTGCACACCCCTAACATGGCCAATCCACTTAAACTGCAAATCTTTGGACAGATAGGAAGGATGGTGTCTTTTGTCTGCTAACAAAAAGCAATTGACATACTTTAATGATGCATGTATCCCAGGAGGGTGACATCACTTTCAGGGGGAAGGGGAAGGCAAAGAGGCACAAATAAGGAATGGTGGACCAACACCAGATTGACTACTGTTTGCTTAAATTGAAGGCATGGTCGACTGCTGACCTTGATTTCCTGAGCCCTTTCCCCTAATCAAGAATCAGTCTGTTTGTGCACAGACAATTCCTACAAGCCGTAATGAATGACATGTTAGTCTATTTATGGTTGAAGGGGAAATGCTACCTTGGGTGCCAGAAGACCCCTGCCAAGGATCTTTCAAGCCAACCAGAAGTATTAAGTGGGAACTTAGAGTCATGGAGTCATACCGCATGGAAACAGACTCTTCGGTCCAACTCGTCCATCTTGACCAGGTATCCTAAACTGAATACATTTGCCAGCATTTGGCCCATATCCCTCTAATCTTTTCCTATGCCAAATGTCTTTTAAATATTGTAATTATACCATTACCAATTATGCCTCTACCACTTCCTCTGGCAGCTCATTCCACACATGCACCATCCTCAGTGTGAGAAAGGTGCCCCTCAGGTCCTTTTTAAATCTTTCCACATCCCACTATAAATCTCTAGTTTTGGACTCCCCTATGCTTGGAAAAAGACCTCGGCTAGTCATGTTATCTATGCCCCTCATGATTTTAACATCTTATCTGACGATGAACATCTTTGACACTCCTACTATGTTGCACTGGATTGTTGACGCAGTTGTTTCACAAGTGGGGCTTCCTTATGAAGGCAAGGTGGCGATTAATTGAGATGAGATCCCCTTAAATAGCCCAACCAAATTGATTGTATATCAATCAAAAATAAATCAAGAAGACTTTTTATACTTGCTACCACTTCCTTTCATTAGTTTGTCTTTCACATTAGTTTAATGAACACTATGAACACTGATTAGGACAGGAACAAAGGAGTTTTTCAATGTGGGGAGTGAGAGACCAAGGTCAAGATGAAGAGAATCTAGGTAAAGGGGAAAATGAGGGAGTGAGTCCCAAAGTACAGGGGAATTAACTCCAAAACACTTTGCCTTACATTCTTTAAGAGCAAGGCCATGACACTGAAACCAAACTTCCAATTGTTTTGTTCAACGTGCAAAGTTGGACTGGATTGAAGTAAACTTTATCTTTCAGTTTCCAAAGTAAGTCCGTCAGTACAATAATTTCATATGACTGCTATTTATATGTTGCATCCATTGTTCAAAAGTGAGCTGCTGAAGCCACTCAAATTCCAGATATGTCTGGTCAGGCCATTTCTTGAAGGTATGGAATTTTTGAAGTACACCTCTCACCCTAATTGGTTAAAATAACCCCTTTGCTTCCTCATAATTAAAGGCATTCTGCTCAGACAAGAGGGAGTTAGCTTGGTATGTTTTCGCTGTCAGTCTACTCAGTGTCCTCTGTTAAATTAGCCACTTCAACAGTAGTGCTAACCTTTCAAAGGAGATGTCGTGGATATTCTCCTCGGTGTGAATGGAATGAGTAGCAGAGGACATGGTGGAGGCTGATACATTTATAACGTTTAAAAGGCATCTGGATAGATACATGAATAGGAAGGGATATGGACCAAATGCTAGAAAATGGGACGAGATTAATTTCGACTATATGGTCAGTGAGGACAAGTTGTGCGTGTGTGGAATGAGCTGCCAGAGGAACTGGTAGTGGGGCTATAATCACAACATGTCAAAGACATTTGGATGGGCATATAAATAGGAAAAGTTTCAAGGGATATCGGCTAGCAAATGTATTCTGTTTAAGGTACCTGGTCAGCATGAACGAGTTGGACCGAAGAGTCTGGTTCTATGCTGTACATCGCTATGACTTCAGCCCATATGTCTGACCTAGGTGTGATTCTGTTACCAGAGCCAGCCCTCCCACCTCCACCCCCCAAGTTCTCCCTTCTTAACTCAAGCTGTCTCGATTTAAGCTTGCTTTCTATTTCTTGTCATTTGAATTCTCTGTCTTCTTGCCTGCCCCTCTCTCGATTTTCCCTTTCATCCTCCCTCAGCCTTTTCCCTGCAATTTGTTTTCTAATTTTTTGAGTTGGAATTCCAGTTCCAAGCTTCCCTGGTCTGCCTTGAATGTAACTGATTCATTATCCTCAGTTTCCACCTCTCAAAATATTACTAACCTATTTTGCAGTTTACGCTTCTCCAGGACCTCCCCTCTAAGTGCCTCGTTGTTTGTGTAGTGAGGATTTCCTCAGTTAGAAGGCTCAGGCACCATATAAAAGTTCAGCCGGGGCACCAGCTTAGATGTTGCAATCCAGAAGCAATCCAGAAGCTTGTCAGTGTCACTACCAATCGAGAAATTGATCCAAAGAAGGCAGAATAATTTTTGGAGTACAGTCTGGTCAGCTCATCACTGACAAGCCATCACATCTGCTTAAGAGGACTGTCAGAGGCCAGGCACCTGCTCTGTGACATTCTATGACAAATGGAGCATATCTAAGCTCTGAAGTCCTGCCACATCCAGTCGTGCATGGTGTTGGGTAATAAAATAACTCATGGGAGTTATATCCCCCTCCTCAATGATGGCAGGGCCCAGCACTTTGCTGTAAAAGATAAGGCTGAAGCTGTCACAGGTGTGCTGAGTGGATGATCCATTTCAGCTTCCTCCAATGGTCTCCAACATTGTAGAAACCAGTCTTCAGCCAATTCCATTCACTCCACATGGTGTCAGCAAATTGTTGGAGGTGCTGGATACTGCAATGGCTATGGGACCTGACAGTATTCCGGCAATTGTACTGAAGACTCGTGCTCCAGAATGTGCCACTCTCCTAGCCAAGCTGTTCCAGTACAGTTGCAATACTGGCATCTACCTGACAATGTGGAAAATTGCCCAGGTACATAAAATGTTGGGCAAATCCAACTTGGTGAATTGCCCCATCAGTGTACTGTTGATCATCAGTGCTGTCAAGCAGCAGCTCCACAGCAATAACCTGCTCTGTGATGCCCAGATTGGGTTCTGCCAGGTCCAATCAGCTCCTGACTTCCTTATAGCCTTGGTTCAAACATGGACATAAGAGCTGAATTCCAGAGGTGAGAGTGACAGCCCTTGACATCAAGGTAGATGTCACTGAGTGTGGCATCAAAATACTCCATTGGTTGGAGTCACAAAAGAAGATAGTTGTGGACATTGGAAGACAGTCATCTCAGCTCCAGGGCATCGCTGCAGTAATTTCTCAGGATGGAGTCCAAGGCCCAACCAACTTCAGCAAGCAATGATCTTCCATCCTTTATAAGGTCAGAAATGATTGCACAATGTCCAGCACCATTCATAACTCCTCAGCTACTGAAGCAGTCCGTGTTCAAATTTATCAAGATGTGGACAATATCCGGATTTGGGCTGGCAAGTAGAAAGTAACATTCGTAACCACAAAAATGCCAGGCAATGACCATCTCCGCAAAACAAAAGGTAACTATCACCCTTCACACTCAGTGCATTACTGTCTCTGAATTTCCCCGGTATCAACATCCTGGGGATTTTCATTGAACAGAAACTGAGCTAGACTTGTCATATAATCACAGGGGCTACAAGAGCAGGTCACTGCCTAGAAATCCTGCTGTGAAAAACTCAGTTCCTGATTCCTGAAAGCATGTCCGCCATCTACAAGGCAGGGGTGTGATGGAACACTCCCCACTTGCCTGGACGCGTACAACTCCAACAACACTCAAGAAGGTTGACACCATCCAGGACAGGGTAGCCCACTTGATTGGCACCACACCCACAAGCATCTATTCCCTCCACCCCTGATGCTCAGTAGCTGCGGTGTGTACTACCTACAAGATGCATTGCAAGAATTCATCAAGGCTTCTTAGACAGCACCTTCCAAACATATAACCACTAATATCTAGAAGGACAAAGGCAGCAGATATGTGAGAATACCACCACGGAGTTCTGCAAACTATGCAAAATCTGTTTTGAAAATATATCACCATTCCTTCAGCGTCACTCGATCAACGTCCCAGAAGGTCCTCCCAAGCAGTATTGTAGGTCTACCTATAGTAGACCACAGTGGTTCAAGAAGGCAGCTCGCCACCACTTTCTCAAGGGGCAACTAGGGATGTGCAATAAACATTGGCCAGCCAGCAACATGCACGTCCCACAAATGAATTTTTTTTAAAAAGCAGGGGCCTGCATCTCATCTGCAGAAATCAGGTTGGAATTTAGGTGGACTGGGAAGGAATGTAAGAGAAAAGAAATCTGAGATCCCATTGCTGGCACACATGATCAAGCATTGTGGGGGTACTGCACTATTGTAAGTCTACATTCACTTGCACTGTATAAGCATCTGTTTTTGTCTTATTGCTGCACAAGGAATATGCACATTCCTGATGAAGGGCTTATGCCTGAAACGTCGACTTTCCTGCTCCTCGGATGCTGCCTGACCTGCTGTGCTTTTCCAGTGCCACACTTTTCAAATTCTGCATAAGGACACGGGTAAGTGAAATGACGTGTAAGGTATGGAGCATCTTCAAACAGCACAATGATGTGCCATGTTGTAGTCACCAAACATTGGCTGCATTTTCTCGTCAGCCACAATGTGGGTGAATGCAGCATCAACTGTCAGGGTGCCGCCCACCTGGAGTCTTGCAGAGGTGCCCAGGTTTCCCAGCTGTTCATTGCCCATAAGCAACTTATGGGAGAAATGGCAGAATCTGTGACAATCCCATTAAAAACAAGAAAGAAGTCCTTGTCCTTTTTCTGGGTTTCTTGAGATAGAGTAGCAAGGTGGCTTAATGGTTAGCACTGCCGCCTCACAACTCCAGGGACTCTAGTTCAATTCCATCGTAGGGTGACAGTCTGTGTGGAGTTTTCACATTCTCCCTGTGTCTGTGTGAGCTTGCAAAGATGTGCAGGTGAGGAGGATTGGCCGTGCTAAATTGCCCATAGTGTCCCAGGATGTGCAGGCTGGGTGGATTGACCATGAGAAATGCAGGGTTACAGGGATAAGAGGTAACAGATTTACATGGGATACTCTTCGGAGGGTCAGTGCAGACTCAATGGGATGAATGGCCTATTTCTACACTGTAGGGATTCTACAATTCAAAAACAGAACGTGTTGGAGGTTTGGTAGCATCTATCGGAGAAAAGCAGAGTTAACATGACTTTTCGGGAGATCCTTCATCAGAATTGAAAGCAGGCGAGAAATGGTGATATTTACGTTGATGAGGGAAATAGGATTGGTGATGTGGGAAGGAAGCGACATGAATAGATGGAGATGGCACCCAGAGAGAAAGAAAAAAAAAACAAGGGAAGCTAACAAAACAATTGCTGAAGGCAATAGATACTGAATGGGTGTGAATGGGAACTGTGAATAGTTGGAGCTAGGTTGGCTGCGCTGGGAGCAAATTTTACAAAAGAAGTCCTGGGAGTGTGGGTAATGAACATAGTATTCACACTCTGGAATTGTTGAACTTAATATTGGGTCCTGAAGCCTATAAGATATCCAAGTGGAAGATGAGGTTCTTCCAGTTGGAATTGAGTGTCAGTGGAACAGATCTGAGACAGAAATGTTGGCGCAGGAACAGGATGGTTCATTGAACTTGCAGGCAACTCGGAGCTCAGAGTCATTTTTTGGAGTTGAGCATAGGTGTTCGGCAAAGTGGTCAGCCAGTCTGTATTTTATCTACCCAATGTAGAGGAAACAGCATTGTGAGAGCCCATTTATTTCCTGCCTTCTCACCATCAAAGGCTCCAGACACACCGTCCAGGTGAAGCAGCAATTTATCTGCATTTCATTCAAATTAGTCAACTGTATTTAAAGTCTAATTACAAACACTGGCTTAGGGTAAGTTTTGCACAGGCACTTTAGCTTTCACAGAGGTGAGGACATCATATCCACTTCAGAAGGAAGGACCAAACATTTTATTGAAAGCAGGGATGAACAGGAACAGCAAGTCAAACTGTTAGAAATGAATAATACATCAAGCAAACAGTTGTATTCAAACTGTTCAAGTAACATTTATAACTCGTTCCAGCCCGCTCTGGAAATGGGAGGCTAACAGGTTTGCTCTGGTCAGTGGACCATTGCCCACTCTTCCTTGCTTTGTCGCTTGTCCAGGCTCACCACAGGATCCTCACCCTTATCTTCCCCTCATGCCTGAATCTGACCGTCATCCAGCACATGTCCCCTTTGCCAACTCAGATTGTTGTGTTGTGTTGTGGGACAATCTTCCTGGGTATTAGCTGATTGGTCCTAGCATCAGAACTTCACCTTCAGGATGTACAAGGTCCCTTCCACAATGCATGTTGAGAAAACTCCTTCCTTATTGTGAATACTGTGGCTTTACGAGGTGCAGCTGCATTTTTATTTGAAGAGAGGCTTTAAGACAAAGGTGCTGAGTGGTCTATTTGATTCTAATACAAAACAGCTTCTGAGGCCTGCGATTTTCTTCAAAGTTGGAAAAATAGACGCAGCCTGAATGGGTGGGGTCAGATTCCCACAGAACCAAGATTTGTAGCTTTAGTTTTTTAATAGCAGTTGCTAGGGTCTGAAGTTGGGTTTGGAAACTGCAGTCCATCTCTCCCTGCTACTCTTTCTCTCTCGCTCTCTCTCTCTCAGAGTTTTCTCTTGACGTTTTTCCTCCTGGATGTGAGAGTTGCCTGAGAGGCAATCTATTTTACAGAATTTGCCTTTGCCAAGGGTGTGTTTATGAGATGTGACCATATTGGAACAGTTACCGTTTAGTAGTTAAATATTATTCTGTTCAGTTTTCCAATAGTTGAATTATTCCAATTTCTTCTTTCTTGTGTTGTATTTTAACTGTAGCATACGAATAAAGTGTGGTTTTTGACAAATATTGAGTAGTTTGACCAATCGAATTTCATTTGGAATATAACACCTTATACTTACCTTTAAAATAAGAAAGTCTTAGGGTCTAGCCTATCTTCTGAATATATTTGGGGGGTGCCGCGGCTGCGGGTGATTTGGTCTGGTCCATAACGCTTATTTTGTAAATGAACTGTACAGTTGTATCTGATAATATTACCATGTCTTAGGTGTGACTATTGATGGTAACAGTATTACTTTAGCATCTAATCAAAGGAAATAAAAGAACAGATGATTGGAATCCAGTGGTTTAACACTTTAACCACTGTTTCAGTTAAGGGTTTGTTAAATTTGATTCTGTTAACTTTGCTTCGTCTTTTAAAGAATTCAAAATTATTTATTTAAAAAAAGACTGCTTAATGCTACTTTTAAGTATGATAACATAACTGCAAAAGAATGAAGATTGGGCCTGTGGTAATGAAGTGAAGTGTTAAATAATACGTACTTACTGTAGTCATCTTAAACATCTTTTAAAGTTAAGTAACTACGATAAAGTGTTGACCTGTTTGATAAATACTTTGTTTCAGGGCTAGGTTTCTGATATGCCTGTTCCACGGCTGTCCTAGCCAGTCTCCCATCTTCCCTGAGATAAACTTAGACATAACACCATTAAGATTTTGGTGCAGAAGTAGGCCATTCAGCCCATCGACTCTGCTTCACCTTTAAATGAAACTGTGGCTGATCTGCTAACCCTCAACTCCACTTTCTTGTCTTTTCTCCAAAACGTTAATTCCCTTATTGATTAAAAACCTGTCTATCTTAGCATTGAATATATTTAATGACGGAACCTTAACAGCACTCTGTAGTAACAAATTCACAGACTCACAATCATCTGAGAGAAGGAATTCATCCTCATCGATCTTGTTCTGAGATTATGCCCTCTGGTCCTTGACTGTCCCACAAAGGGAAACAATCTTTCCACATCTACCCTGTCAAGTCCCCTAACAATCTTGTATGTTTCAATAAGATAGCCTCTCATTCTTCTATAATCCAACAAGTACAGGCCAATTTACGCAACCAGTCCTCATAAGGCAGTCTCTCCATTCCTGACATCAGCCCAATGAACCTTCTTTGAGTTGCTTGCACTGCCAGTATGTCTTCCCTCAGATAAAGGGGACCAAAACTTGCACTGACTATGCTTTCCATATCTTAACTCAGAGGAAGTCTCAGTCACCAATCATCAGGGTTCTTGCGGACTTGCACTGACAGCCATTCTGAAAATGTATGAAATTTAATACGAAAAGCAACCCAACATTTTTCTTTTGTAGCACATGCGACAGTTATTTAAAGGTGTGCGCCCTCAAATCCTTTTATATGCAGTTCTGACTAGACAGGAGCCTCTGCAGATACATTACATGAACACAGCAAAAAGAGGGTATTGTTTATGGGCACTGGGCATGAGCAGGAGGTGGGAGCTGGCTACAGAGCACAAATGGCAATTAAAGCAGGCAGTGGTTGTGGTAGGGCCATGTCTTGCAAAAGAGGTGGAATGCACACAAAATTTGTCAAACGCACGGAAATTTTAGCGATCTAGTGCAATATACCCCAGGTCCTGAAACTTAGCAACAATAAAAATAACTTAGAACTTCTGCTTGCATTGAATCCAAAAGCTGTTTCAATGATTTACAACCTGGAAGTTGTGTTATTTTCCCTCTCCAACCCATTAACACACTCCTCAAGGAGATCAAAGTTAAAAATCACACAACACCAGGCTATAGTCCAACAGGTTTATTTGGAAGCACTAGCTTTCGGAGCGCTGCTCCTTCATCAGGTGGTTGTTGACAACCACCTGACAAAGAAGCAGTACTCTGAAAGCGAGTGCCTCCAAATAAAACTTTTGGACCATAACCTGGTATTGTGTGATTTTTAACTTTGTACTCCCCAGTCCAACACTGGCACCTTCAACTCAACAAGATCAACAGAATGTTATCTGAAGTTGAGTGGATCCTTAACAACTATCACTTTGAAAATTTGAGCAGATCCCAGAGTCTTCAGGGCACTGACACATCACCTGAGATCGCTATATTCAAAGTCCAAATGTTCTTGTTCCAGTCTGTTTTGGACAATTTAGAATCCTGGCATGCCATTCTGTGAAATGATTCTGATTCAGTTGCAACAGCAAAGAGCATCCAACAGGTGGTGCTATTAAATGGTATTTCAGATGGCTTTATCCAAAACTAGTTTTTGTTTGTGGTTGAGTGATTTTTAAAGATTTGTACAATGTTTATACTCGGTGAAATAAGCAATCTTATCAGAAATCTATTCACCTTTGTGATCATCAAGGGAATTAATGCACCACCATCTTATATCCTGGTCAATTCCTATTCCTGAATCAATCTCACATAAACAGATAATTTGTCACAGCCCCATTGCTGGTTTAGCCATGTGCAAGTTGGCTGCTGCATTTTTATATTCAAACGACTGTACTGTTGTGTTTCCTTCTACCCTTCAACCCAAACTCACCAATTACTCAGGGAGGACTGGTGAATTATGTTGTGTACTTTGTTAGTTGAAGATGACAGTATATACACACATTTCGGGAGATAGCATGCAAAATGTCATGTTTGGTCAACTAACAACATCCAAAAACTCTCTCACAAGACAGATGACATCATATCCTGTCTAATAATGAATAGAGCATAATAGAGCATGCACAAGGGACCAAAATATTTTATTTTCCCAAGAGGTCTTGAGCTTTTCTAAGGGCTATTTTTGATTTTGATGAACTACTTTTTCACCCTTACTAACTCTTTTTTTTTCAACAGTGTGGAAACAGGCCCCTCAGCCCAACAAGTCCACACCAACCCTCCGAAGAGTAACCCACCCAGACCCATTTTCTAACAATACTTTCTGTTTCTGTATTGACATTTTGTTGATTTGGACACATACAGAATTAGAAGAATTCCTCAACATCCTCAATAATGAGCAAACCTCAATTAAACTTAAAAGCTCAACACACAAAGAAAGTATTCATATTCTAGACACACAGTATTTGAATTGACACAAGATGGCAAGCATAAAATGACAAAACTATGTTTTTCATAATAACTCACATCCTTGTATGTATAAAAAGCCATCACTCTAAGCACACGTTCCTCTGACTAGTGAGTCACACTTTTGTGTTTATATCACGTATGCACAAACTGAATAATTTTAATGAGGCAATTACTACCCTTTATAATGCAGATCTCAATCAGAAATTTAAATTTAACAATTAACACTGTTCATTACAATAGGATCCATGGTATGTTTCACACAGTCTTATACTAGAGATTCCACATTTCAGAAGTTCACCAAAGATTGTCAGACAACACCTTCCAAACATATGACCACTTCCATCTATGCCACCACCTTCAAGTTCCTCTCCAAGCCACTCACCATCCTGAATTGCAAATATATTGCTGTTACTTCACTGTTGTTGGGACAACATCCTGGAATTCCCTTCATAAGGGCATTGTGGGTCAACCCACAGCAGGTGGACTGCAGCAGTCCAAGAAGGATACTCACCATCACCATCTGAAGGGCAATTAGGAATGAGCAATAAATATTGGACCCACATCCCACAAATGATTTTTTTTTTAAATTTGAATGAATTTGTTGCCTCAGTAGTTTCATTTTTTCCAATACACAGTTTGCTGAATGTCTAGTTTAAACCAACCTGAAGTGTTTAAATTGGTTCACTTTTATTCTTGGTTTTGTTCTCCACCTCTTGCAGCCATCCTCTGCGCCCTTGCAGTCTGGTGCCCTCTCCCTCCAGCTACTTTCTCTTCAGTCCAGCTTTCTTCTCCCCTTCCTGCAGTGTTCATCTCCCCATTGCAGTTTCCATTTCACCCACATCGCATATGGAGATCCCTTGGAGCCTCCCTCCCCAGATTGCAGCCTCCTTTTCAGACCCCACTTTTGAGTGGCACGGTGGGTCACAGCGCCAGGGACCTGGGTTCAATTTCAGCCTTGGGCGACTCTCTGTGTGGAGTTTGCACATTCTCTCCGTATCTGTGTGGGTTTCCTCCGGGTGCTCCGGTTTCCTCCCACAATCCAAAGATGTGCAGGTCAGGTGAATTGGCCATGCTAAATTGCCCATAACCTTCAGGGATGTGTAGATTAGGTGCATTAGTCAGGGGTAAATATAGGGCAGGGAATGGGTCTAGGTGGGTTACTCTTTGGAGGGTCAGTGTGGACTTGTTGGGCCGTAGGCCCTGTTTCCACGCTGTAGGGATTCTATGATTCTACTTGCAGCCAACTCCTCCCCTCCCACTATTACTCTCTCAGCAATCTAACCCTCCTCTCTTGGCAGATTGAAACCCCTGCCCTCCACCCAGCCAACAGCACCATCAACCAAGGCAGACAGATGCCCTTGCCCAACAATGTACTGCACTGACAACTGACTCAGTACCACCATTTATCTTCCCAAATGCTCGCTGCTCCTCCATCATATGTTCACAAGCAGGAGAGGAACAGCATGTCAGCAGCAAATATGAGTAAGGAACATCCTCACTCATTCTGTCTCTCTCATATATAGAGGAGGATAAGAGTGACACTGACTAGCATTTTGGGCTAATGTTTGACTATTTACTTAGTCATAGAGTGATACAGCATGGAAACATACCCTTTGGTCCAACCACTCCATGCCAACCATAATCCCAAACTAAACTAGTCCCACCTGCCTGTGCTTCCCTCCAAACATTTCTTATTTATGTACTTATCCAACTGTCTTTTAAATGTTATAACTGTACCCATATCCACCACTTCCTCTGGAAGTGCATTCCACATACAATCCACTCCTTGTATAAAAGAAATTGCCCTCAATGTCATTTTTAAAATATTTTCCTCTCACCTTAAAAGTATGTTCCCTAATCTTGAAATTGCCCTGCCATTCACTTTACCCATACCCCTCATGATTTATAAACCTTAATAAGGTCACCCCTCAACTTCCTCTGCTCCAGCCTATCCAACCTCTCCTTATAACTCAAATCCTCCAATCCTAGCAACATCCTGCTAAATCTCTTTTGAACCCTATCCAGCTTAATAATGTCCTTCCAAAGTTTGGGAGAAGATTTGAAGCTCGGGTGCTCGTTGTTGTGGTTCTGTTCGCCGAGCTGGGAATTTGTGTTGCAGACGTTTCCTCCCCTGTCTAGGTGACATCCTCAGTGCTTGGGAGCCTCCTGTGAAGCGCTTCTGTGATGTTTCCTCCGGCATTTATAGTGGTTTGTCTCTGCCGCTTCCGGTTGTCAGTTCCAGCTGTCCGCTGCAGTGGCCGGTATATTGGGTCCAGGTCGATGTGTTTGTTGATAGAATCTGTGGCTGAGTGCCATGCCTCTAGGAATTCCCTGGCTGTTCTCTGTTTGGCTTGTCCTATAATAGTAGTGTTGTCCCAGTCAAATTAATGTTGCTTGTCATCCGCGTGTGTGGTTACTAAGGATAGCTGGTCGTGTCGTTTCGTGGCTAGTTGGCATTCATGGACACGACCAGCTATCCTTAGTAGCCACACATGCGGATGACAAGCAACATGAGTTCGACTGGGACAACACTACTATTATAGGACAAGCCAACAGAGAACAGCCAGGGAATTCCCAGAGGCATGGCACTCATTCACAGATTCTATCAACAAACACATCGACCTGGACCCAATATACCGGCCACTGCAGCGGACAGCTGGAACTGACAACCGGAAGCGGCAGAGACAAACCACTATAAATGCCGGAGGAAACATCACAGAAGCGCTTCACAGGAGGCTCCCAAGCACTGAGGATGTCACCTAGACAGGGGAGGAAATGTCTGCAACACAAATTCCCAGCTCGGCAAACAGAACCACAGCAATGTCCTTCCAATATCAGTAATATATTAATATCCTTCTGAGGCTCTTAGAGCCATAGAGTCATAGACCCTTTGGTTCAACTCATCCATGCCAACCAGATATCCCAACTCAATCTAGTCCCACCTGCCAGCACCCAGCCCATATCCCTCCAAACCCTTCCTTTTCATATACTCATCCAGATATGTTGCAATTGTACCAGCCTTCACCACGTCCTTTGGCCATTCATTCCATACTTGTACCATCCTCTGCGTAAAAAAGCTGCCCCTTAGGACTCTTCTATATCTTTACCCTCTCACTCTAAACCTATGTCCTCTAGTTCTGGACTCCCTATCCCAGGGAAAAGACTTTGTCTATTTATCCTACCCATGCCCTTCATGATTTTATAAACCTCTATAAAGTCACCACTCACCCTCCAATGCTCCAAGGAAAACAGTCCTAGCCTATTCAACCTCTCCCTATAGCTCAAACTCTCCAATCCTGGCAACATCCTTGTAAATCTGTTCTGAATCCTTTCAAGTTTCACAATATCTTTCCGATAGGAAGGAGACCAGAATTGCGTGCAGTATTCCAACAGTGACCTAACTAATATCCTGTACAGCTACAACATGACCTCCCAATCCCTGTACTCACTATTCTAACTAATGAAGGAAACCATACCAAATGCCTTCTTCACTATCCTATCTACCTGCGACTCCACTTTCAAGGAACTATGAATCTGTGCTCCAAGGTCTCTTTGTTTAGCAACACTCCCCAGGATCTTACCATTAAGTTTATGTCCTGCTAAGATTTACTTTCCCAAATGCAGAACCTTACATTTATCTAAATTAAACTCCATCTGCCACTTTTCAGTCCAGGCTCTTGTTCAAATGCAGGTTAGATTTATGGTTTGAAGAGCTCCTTTGTAAAAATGGGACATCCAATGCATTTGATCATTTGAATTCACTTCCACATTTACAATTAAAATTGTTTCTAATCAGCCTGTTTGAGTATATTAAGATAAACTTTTGTGGCAGGTGAAATTTGAACCTGCGCATTCTGGTCCATTAAAGTCATTTTTTTAACAGTATGGAAAGAAATATTTCAAAACAAGTTTTATCTATTCTAAACCCATTTTCTAGTACTTGCGACCTGACCTTGTATGCTGGAAGTAAGGGTACAAACAATATCTACAAGAAAATATCACAGATTGAAATTGTTACTTCAAAAGACCACATAAAGAATTGTTTTAGAATTGGAAAATATTACATTGATTCAGGTACAGATGTTCTCACCAACAGAGGCCTGTGATCTAAAGATACTTTACTTCATGTCTGACGTGGCTGGGAAGAAGAAAATGAACTTTAACCACTATTGATCCTGTACTTATTCTGAAAGAAAACGCTGCAATGGGTAGTTTGGAAAAGAGCTCTACTCCCCCATTGACTGCGTGAAACCTGACTTTTAATTAATAGATGTTGACCAAGGGACCTGAAGTAGAATTTATTTCCAGCAATAGCATTTCTTACCTTGTGTATAACAAAAGGAAACTATTTTTCAATTTGTTTTCAGTGTGAAGAGCAGTTGTGATTAATATAATGGGCTATGATGTGTCTGAAGGATGGAGCCATGCTAAGTTCTAATTAAACAAAACAGATTGAGTGCGAGGACATTGATTGTTTCAATAAAATTACTATTGGTTTAAATATTTTTCTGTGATCGCACATACCTTATGATTCATTGACTGAAAAAAATGGTTTCCACCATCCAGGGACAATTCCACTAATACTAATCCCAGTTAGTGACCCATTGGTGAAATGGAATATTTTAGACTGGGGGCAAAAAAGCTAAATATTATCAGTGAGGCTTTTGTATTAATTTCCTGATGTGGGCTTTACTAGCTCTCACACATGTGCTGCCCTTACCCTTCTAGATATGAGACATCATAGGTTTGGAATGTGCTGTCAAAGGAGCATTGGTGAATTGTAGCAGTGCATCTTTTGGATGGTACACACATACTGCTGCTACTGTACCTCAGTGATAGAGGGTGTGAACATTGGAGATGATGAAAGGCACACCAATCAAGTGGGCTGCTTTGTCTGAATGGTGTCAAGAAAATATCATAAACTGAGACTCTTACTTCAAAAGACCATATGAAAAATTGCTTGAGAAACGGAAAAGATTACATTGATTCAGGTGCAAATGTTGAATGTTGTTGAAACTGTACCAATCCAGGGCAAGTGGGGAATACCCATCACACTCCTCATAGTGGACAGGCTTTGGGGAGTCAAGAGGTGAATTACTCGCTGAAGGATTCCCAGTTCTTGACTTGTTCTTTTAACCATAGTGTTTATATGGCAAGTCCAGTTCAGTTTCTGGTCACTGGTAACCCCCAGGATGTTGACAGTGGGGGAATTCAGTGATAGTAAAGTCATTGAACATCAAGTGGTAGTGGTTTAATTCTGTCTTGGCGGTCATTATGTGGCGTGTATGTCACTGACCACTTGTTAGCCCAAAACTAGATGTTGTCCTGATTTTGTTGTACGTGAGCTTAGACTGTTTGTAGTACTTCTCTTTCACCTTTACCTCCGCTTTCTGTCACAAACATTATTTTCTTTGCACAGTTACAGTACACCATCATTAATTTTATATAAAATAATGTTGGATACTTCTTAGAATATGATGATGGTTATATCGTGGGCGGCATGGTGGCACAGTGGTTAGCACTGCTGCCTCACAGCGCCAGAGACCCGGGTTCAATTCCCGCCTCAGGTGACTGACTGTGTGGAGTTTGCACGTTCTCCCCGTGTCTGCGTGGGTTTCCTCCGGGTGCTCCGGTTTCCTCCCACAGTCCAAACCCATAGTGTTAGGAAGGGGGTAAATATAGGGGTATGGGTGGGTTGCGCTTCGGCGGGGCAGTGTGGACTTGTTGGGCTGAAAGGCCTGTTTCCATACTGTAAGTAATCTATTATCTGGTGACTGACTCACCCAGTGGAAGTGTGGTGTTTTTAGTTTTGCATGTAGTACTGTGTGTTTGGAAGTTTAAATTACACTGTGTCAGAGGATACGGAACTGGGTGGACCCAATGGACCCATTGGTCCACCTCAATGTCTGCACCAATCTGAAGACTTTGTTCACAACGTATCTCCCTTCTGACTCACTGGACAATATATCCAACTAGTTGCAATCAGTGGAGAATAATGTTTCTGGAAATACAGGACTCTTGGCCTCCCAGAGATTCATAGAGTCATAGAGTCAGACACCACTAATAGAGCCCCTTTGGTCCAACCAGTCCATGCCGACCATAGTCTCAAACTAAACTAGTTCCACCAGCCTGCACGTGGGCCATATCGCTCCAAACATTTCTTAGTCATGTACATACCCAATTGCCTATTAAACATTGTTACTGTACATGCATCCACCATTTCGTCTGGAAGTTCATTCCACACATGAACCACTCTCTGTGTAATAAAGTTGCGTCCATGTCTTTTGAAAGTCTTTCTCCTCTCACCTTAAAAATATGCCACCACGCCCCCATCTTGAAATCCCCAACCTTAGGGAAAAAGACACATGCCATTCACTTTATCTATCACCCTCATAATTTTCTAAACCTCTGCAAGGTCACCCCTCTGATTCCACAAACCCTGACAGCAACAGCACAGAGGAACACTCACAAGCACACTCCAGGGTTACCTGCTGGAATGACGGTTCACAGGTTTCAAAAACCATTTTTCCTCCCGAAGGTGAAATGGCCACATTTGCTAAAACACCATGGAGCTTTAACAGGAGACATTCTTGGCAATAAGCTCTCCAGCTTCAATTCTACAAGCTATTTAACCACTAAAACTATCTCAACTATGTGCGTGAAGTACACCCAGTGTGTTCTTTACAAGATGAACTGAGATAAACATATTTCAGTTATTGTATTGGCCTACCACAACCTTGATCTGCTAACTAGATGGTGTAGGTACATTCATAGATTTATTGTTTCGACTTGACTGAAGGAAGACCAGAGGGGAGGGCTTGATTAATGGTTCACTGAAATGATGACTATGCAGATTTTCAGATTAAAGGAAGAGTGAAAGGAACATTCCAGGTCAAGGTTGCAACACCACTTCTAGTTTGCTTTCTTTCCCTTTTGTCATGTGCTCTCCTCAACAATGAGAGAATCAAAGAGATTAGTGGCTGGTGCTTAATTGGCAAATGGAGATCCTTTGGTCAGTGTGAGTTTCGGGGAGAGGTGTAAATTACATAAGGATTGTCAGGTTGCGAAGCATTGGTGCTTGGGATGTGAGGGACAACGAGATAGAATTGGCTTGTCAATGCAGAGTGAGACATTGGGGTAAATGTCAAGATTAGAGTGGTGCTAGAAAAGCACAGCAAGTCAGGTAGCATCTAAGGAGCAGGAAAAATCGACATTTCGGACAAAGGCCCTTCATCAGGAATGAGGCCTAATGAAGTGGTTCATATTTCTTCATAACTTCCTACTTAAGGTGGCAGGTGTAAGTGTCACGTAAAGTCTATCTAAAACTTGCAAGGCTCAGTTGATTGGAATATTTGATGTTAAGAAAGAGCACCTGAATACAATTCCTTTCACAGAACTCCATAACATGCCTGAGGTTGAATTATCCAAACTCTCTGCCATCATGATGAATGTGTTTGGAAGTCTTTTGCATAGCACTGTTCATGTTGCTGATGACCAAACTCCCTTTTTGTTGAGAGCTCCCAGGAACCCGAACCTCTCTCCAGCTGGATAGTATGGATGGAGCTGGTGCCAAAGTGTCAAGTCATGATATTGGATTTATCCTCATCAGGGACTATGAAGAGTAGTTAGATTGGGTCCTGCCGATCCTGGAATTTGGAACAATCTCGGACTGTCAGCTTGTCCTTTCCACCTTGCTTAATTTGTTTAATGTGCCTTTCAGCAGTTCCTGAAAGCACTGATTGAAAATAACTTGGAAGTTTAATCGCACTTGTTCATGTGGAATTCATTCAGGCCCATCTCATTGTCAATACCTACTTCTGAATTTACATTTTTAGACGCACTTTGAAACAAAGATACTTCTTACAAAACTGATAAACCTTAACACAATGGACTTCTCTAACTATATTCATAGCATGGTATACCCTGGGGAAAGATAAAAGATTTAGATTTGATTTGAATCCCTACAGTGTGGAAGCAAGCCATTCAGCAAGAAGAGCATCCCACCCAGACTAAACCCCTATCCTATCCCTGTAACTCTGCATTTCCCATAGCTAATCCATCTAACCTGCACATTCCTGGACACTCTGGGCAATTTGGCATGGCTAATCCACCTAACCCACAAAATTTGGATGGTGGGAGGAAACTGCAGCAGCCGGTGGAAACCCGCGCAGACACAGGGAGAATGTGCAAACTCCACACAGACAGTCACCCAAGTCTGGAATCCAACCCGAGTCCCTACCACTGTCAGGCAGCTGTGCTAATTACTGAGCCATTGTGCTGCCCTATACTTATGGAGTTGTCTTTCTTCAAGATATCTCTAGCTTAATCACTTCGACTGATGCAGACTTTTCTCAGGAACTCAACTCCGGATCCTGACGGGAAAAATGATTCATAGTATTTTCTGTGAGATAATCCGAAGTCATGTGAATAGGATCAATTGCAGTTCCCAGAAACAAGACTGTTCGTCACATACTGTTGAGTATTGGCTTTACAATTCTACAAAGTAAAGGTATCAAGCTGTTACATGGCCATGCCTTTGAAAAAAGATGGGATTGAGTTTTACCCGCTAATGGAGGAGCAATGCTGTCACTGTGGGATGAATATCAGCTGACCTGAACACGGCTGTACTTGTTTGAAGATTGTTAACCACAGGGGTCAGTTACTTCAGGTGTTACCTTAGTTCATTTTGCAGCTTGCTGACCATTTGGTCAGAAGATCGTGTTTTTGAGTCTCTTTCCGAGGGCAAAGTGAATGACCTGGGTTAATGCAGCACCACGCTAGCTATTTTTAATTTAAAAAGTAGAAAGTATTCTAAATGTCCCCATCACCATGTCTTCCCCCCAACCAAAACCCACAAAAGCAGTGTCACCAGTCATGTGCAGGTTGTGGAATGCTGCGTGTGTGAAATGGCTGATGTGTACGTGTCTATCTGATAATTATGTGAAGTGATTTGAGGCAGCTCAGCAGTTTATAATTTCCAGTTGGAGTAAGGACAGTGTTTGAAGAACTTGACCTAGATATTTGATGTGATTTGATTTATTATTGTCACATGTATTTAGATCGAGAGTGTGGTGCTCAAAAAGCACAGCAGGCCAGGCAGCATCCGAGGAGCAGGAGAATAAACGATTCGGGCATAAGCCCTTCATCAGGAATGAGGCTTGTGGGCTGGGGGCTGAGAGATAAATGGGAGGGGGGGGTGAGGTCAAGGGGAAGGTAGGCTTGGGACTAGAATAATGTGGGGGCAGGGGAAAAGAGGAAGTTGTTGAAATCCATGTTTATCCCATGTGGTTGCAGGGTCCCATGGCGGAATATGAAGCCTTCTTCCTCCAGGTGGCAGGTGGTAATGGTTTGGCGGTGGAGGAGTCCCAGGATCCGTTCTCCCCTCTGACCTATCATCTTCTCCCTCACCTTCATCCACCTATCGCTTTCTCAGCTACCTTTTCCAAACCCCAACCCCTCCCATTTACCTCTCAGCCCCGACCCACAAGCCTCATTCCTGATGAAGGGCTTATGCCCGAAATGTCGATTCTCCTGCTCCTTGGATGCTGCCTGACCTGCTGTGCTTTTCCAGCACCCCACTCTCGACTCTGATCTTCAGCATCTGCCATCCTCACCTTCTCCACAAGTATTTAGGTATGATGAAATGTTTAGTTTTGTGTGCAGTACAGTAAGATCATAACATACAAAGATCATAGGGTGATTGGACAGAGCGAGGAGTACAAAGTTACAGCCACAAAGAAGGTGTACGAAAAGCAAGGTCAACATTACATTTGAAATTTGAGAGGTCCATTCAGAAATCTACTAACAACGGTGAAGAAGCTGTTCATGAACCTGTTGGTACTGGAATTAGGAAATAAAGGATGATCCATAATACGATAGCCAAAATGTAAATCAAAGTATGAATTGATTGACAAGAGAGAGATTTATTTTTTGATTAAACTGCTCAGTCTTTTGCAAGCACGGAAGCAGTGTGCTTAATTCTGACTGAAGCTACAGTTGGCTAACGTGGGGTTGGGGGAGGGGTTCACAATAAGAATGCAAATGTCTGCTTTTATTTCAATCACGGTGGGTGCAACTTTGATCAGAAGCATAGTGTAGTACCTGTGAGGTTGTTGGTGGTGGGAACAGGAAGTGAGCGACACTTTGTCTTCGGTGGCAGGACGCAGCTGGTCAAATGCTGCTACATGGTGGCCAGCCAATACCCTATGCATTGACGAGAACAATGGTGAATCATGTAGCAGGGTGAGTGAGCAGAAGGTCGATCCCCCTCATGAGGTCAGTTACTCCCTGCCAGCCATACGGTATTGGCCTGGTCACTTTGAGACTGCGGCAAAAACCTCCTGACATTTCCTAGCCCGGATACTCTCAGTTGCTCTTCAGAAGAAGATGATATCTTTGTGGCAACCATGGTTCAATAACACCTTGCTGCACATTCCTCCCTGGGAAAGGCACAGGTGGCATGGTGGCTCAGTAGTTTAGCACCACTGCCTCACAGTGCCAGGTAAATGTTACATGCTACTTGTCACACCAAGCCTGTATGCTATCCAGATCTTTCTAATTAACATATAATGCAGACTGAGAAAGGCTTACAATGGAAAAAAAGACACAATTGTGAAATTCAGTGGGAGGAAGCCCATAGCTTTTGAAAGGAAAACAGTATGATGACTATTGTATTCAAAATGAGTACGTTGTCTTCATGCTTTGAACTTTAATTCTCATAACACAATCCATATCACCGTCACATCAACATTAAATTGTTCAGAGTCGAAAAGTGTGGCACTGGAAAAGCACAGCAGGTCAGGCAGCATCCAAGGAGCAGGAGAGTTGAACGTTTCAGGCATAAGGTGTTCATCAAGAATGCGGCTGAGGGGGAGGTAGCTGGAAAGATGATAGGTAGATGCAGATGGCGGTGAATTCATGGCAGGAAGCTGGACAGGTAAAGAAGGCAGATGTTTGGAAACTAGTGAAGTCGATAGGTGTAATAGTCTTACCAGACCATAGGGGCTGCTCTCTTACTAGAGACAAGCAGGCAGTAGTGACTTAACCTGAGGGACACTAAACCTCAGGGGAGGGAAGAGGATGAGAAGGAGATTCCTTCATGGTACTTCAAACCATTGATGGGAATTGAACCTGTGCTATTAGCTTCACAGTGCTCTACAAACCAACAGTCCAGCCAACTGAGCTAAACCAATTCCTTAATGCCTTGTTGTTGAAGGGTCTCAAGGTGGAAGATGAGACATTCTTCCTCCAGCTGTCAGATGGCTTGGATTTGGCGGTGGAGGTGGCTTAGGACTTGCGTGTCCTTGGGTGCGGTGGGAGATGGAATTGAAGTGGTCGGCCACAGGGCGGTGAGGTTGTTTAGTGTATGTATCCCAGAGATGTTCTCTGAAATCCTCCGCGAGTTGGCATCCTGTCTCCCCAATGTAGAAGAGACCACATCGAGAGCATGGACCTGGTAAATGAGGTGAGTGGATGTGCAGGAAAATCTCTGCCAGATGTGAAAAGATCCTTTGGGACCTTGAATGGAGGTGAGGGAGGAGGTGTTGTTGCAGGTTTTACACCACTTATTGTAGCAAAGGTTGGTGGGGGTGTGGACCTAATAAGGGAGTCATGTAGGGAGTGGTCTCTGCAGAATACTGATACCGTTGGGGAAGGAAATATGGTGACACCTGAGTGGCTTACTGGTTTAATTTGGTAATGATCCTTATCATAAAGTATCAGCATTTCTATTTCCTCTTGTGGTTCCCTAACCCTGATCCAGGAGGCCCTGGTTCGAATCCAACCTTGCCCAGCAATGTGTATTAACATATCTGAACAGGTTGATTAGAAAAAATAGGTTAAGAAAAAGCCGAATTCCCATTTTGATCCAGGAAACATTCGCCAAACACTTGCCAATCAGGCAGTGTCGATGCCACTTACTGCTGGAAACAAGTTCCCGCGGGTGGTGGACATCTTGCTCAGCAACAGCTGGTGACCAATCGGAAATTGGCAGCACTTTTGCTCAGTGGCGCCATGAAAGAGATAGTGGCTGCTGCTAGAAGAGCATCCTGCCCATGGATTAGGCCCCAGTGATGGCAGGCACAGGTCATGAAATGGCCTTTTAAGGACTTCAGTTGGCACGACAGAAAGGTCGACCAAGACTTGACTCTGCTGAAGGCATGCAGATGATGATGGTTGCCTAAATAGCCAAAGTAACTTTCCCCTGCAACCGTAAAAGATGCAAAACCTGCTGGCACACCACCCCCTCACCTCCATCCAGGGCCATAACAGTCCTTCCAGGTGAGACAGAGGTTCACCTGCCTCACCTCTAATCTAGTTTACTGCATCCAGTGCTCCTGATGTGGTCTTTGCTATATTACTGAGACCAAATGTAAACTCAGGGCACGTTTCACTGAACACCTCAGCCGGGCCTGTAAGGGGCCGACCTGATCTCCCGGTCACGGCCCACTTTAAGCCCCCCTCCCACTCCCTTTCCCCATGACCATCCTCGGCTTCCTCCTTTGCCACAGCAAATCAGACCACACCTTGAAGGAACAACATCTCATCTTCTGCCTGGGTAGCCTACAGTCTGGAGGACTCAACGTTGAGTTCTCCAATTTCAAATAACCTCCCTTCCCATCCTCCGACTTCTTTCTCAACCCCTCCGCCCTCCCTTCCAATTCTCTGACCGACCCTTCCTCTCAGCCACCTACTCGATTCATTCCTCCCATTGTTGTGAAACTTGAAAGGGTTCAGAAAAGTTTACAAGGATGTTGCCAGGGTTGGAGGATTTGAGTTTTCGGGAGAGGTTGAATGGGCTAGGGCTATTTTCCCTGGAGTGTCAGAGGCTGAGGATTGACCTGATAGAGGTTTATAAAATCATGAGGGGCATGGATAAGGTAAATATACAATGTCTTTTCCTTGAGGTGAGGGAGTCCAGTACTAGAGGGCATAGGTTTAGGGTGAGAGGGGAAAGGTATAAATGAGACCTAAGGGGCAATGTTTTCATACAGAGGATGATGCGTGTGTGGAATGGGCTGCCAGAGGAAGTGGTGGAGGCTAGTATAATTGCAACATTAAAAGGCATCAGGATGGGTATATGAATAGGAAGGGTTTGGTGGGATATAGGTCGGGTGCTGGCAGGTGGGAATAGATTGGGTTGTGATATCTGGTCGGCATGGCCCGGTGGACCAAAGGGTCTGTTTCTGTGTTGTGCATCTTTATGACTCTATGACCAACCAGATTGTACCCTCTACCTGTGTTCACCTCTCTCTACCTCACCCCCTGCCCGCTCCCCACCCAAAACCCTCCCCACCCTCTCCACCCTTACAGTTCCCTTTAAACCCACCCCCTGTCCTGAAGAAGGGTTATACTTGTAATGTTGACTTCTCCACCTCTTTCTGCTGCCTGGCTTGCTGTGTTCTTCCAGCCTCCTGCTTGTTTACCTAAGTAGCCAACCCATTTGATTTAATTGTCTTTCCCAGCTCTAAGAGAGTGGAAGATACCATACATTGCAGCAACCAATTCTTGGCACCTCTAAAGACTGTGATTCACCTGCAAGATGCTGACGTCCAAAGTCAGTCCATCAACAGCTCATGGACTCAAAGAAAAGGCCCTTCAGCCCGTTGTGTCTGCACCAGTAAAAGACAACCAACTAATATTCCAATCCCATCTTGCAGCGCTTGGGTCATGGATTTGTATGCCTTAGTATCACTAAGTGCACACTAAAGACATCTGATGTTCTGTGGGCTTCTGCCTCTCCCATACATACAGGCAGTGAGTTCCAGATTCCCAACACCCTCTAGATGAAAAAGCTTTGCCACACATTTCCTTGAAACATTTTACCTCTTACCTTACACCTATGCCCCAGTCATTGATCTCTCTATCAAGGGAGCAGTTTCTTTCTGTCTACCCTACTGCTGCCCCTCATTATTTTCTACATCTCAAATGCCTCCTTAATCAGTCATCCACCCTCTCCTGGTACCTTAAGGGACCAGTGTATATGCACACCATGGGTGCCTCTGAACCTCAGTGCTTCCCAGGGCCCTACAATTCATCAAGAGACCTTGATGTGCACATTCATAGTTCCTTGAAAGTAGAGTTGCAGATAGATAGGACAGTGAAGAAGATGTTTGGTATGCTTGCCTTTGTTGGTCAGTGCATTGATATAAGAGTTGGGGGGTCATGTTGTGGCTGTACAGGATATTGATTTGGCCACTTTTGGAATGCTGCATTTAATTCTGGTCTCCCTACTTCCCTTACACCCATCCCTAGTCCTGAAGAAGGGTTACACCTGAAATGTTGACTTCTCCACCTCCTGACGCACTTGCCTGTGAAACTTGAAAGAGTGCAGAAAAGATTGATAAGGATGTTGCTGGGGTTAGAGGATTTGAGCTATAGGGAGAGGTTGAATAGGCCGGGGCTGTTTTACTGGAGTGTTGAAAGATGAAGGGTGAACTTATACAGGTTTATACAATCATGAGGGACATGGACAGGGTAAATAGTCAAGGTCCTTTCCCAGGGTAGGGGAGTCCAAATTAGACAGCATACATTGAAAGTGAGAGGGGAAAGATTTAAAAGGAGTACTTAAGGGATAACTTTTCCACACAGAGGATAGTGCATGAATAGAATGAGCTGCCAGAGGAAGTGGTGGAGGCTAGTACAATTACAGCATTTAAAAGGCAACTGTATGTATATATGAATAGATCAGTTTCAGAGGGATATGGGCCAATCCTGGCAAATGAGTCTAGATTAATTTTGAATATGTGGTTGGCATGGACGAGTTGGACTAAGTGTCTGTTTTTGTGCTGTACATCTCTATGATTTTATGACTGTATGTATTCCATTACCTTGTTTGTCGTGCCCGACTGCATCACTTCTCATTTATCTGGTTTGAATTCCATTTGCCACTGATCCATCTGACCAGCTTGTCTATAGCCTCCTGTAGTCTAAGGCTATCTTCCTCACAATTTACCACTTCACCAACTTTTGTACCATCTGAAAATTTATTGATCAACCCTCCTACATTCAAATCAAAATCATTTATATAAACTACAAATAGCAAGGGCCCCAAAACTGACCCTTGTGGGACCTCACCGGACATAGACTTCCTATCGGAAAAATACTTCTCGAGCATCACCCTTTGCTTCCTGTGACTCTGGATCATGTTTCCCTCGTCCAGAGAGCTGAGTTTAAACAAGTCTTTCGGGTTCTTTGGAGGTCCAGACAACAACTTCTGGCCTGCGGTTCAGCATTAACACCAGGGCAGCTTGGTGGCTCAGTGGTTAGCACTGCTGCCTCACAATGCCAAGGACCCAGGTTCAATTCCAGCCTCAGGTGACTGTCTGTGGGGAGTTTGCACATTCTCCCCGTGTCTGTATGGGTTTCCTCTGGTTTCCTCCCACAGTCCAACGATGTGCAGGCCAGGTGAATTGGCCATCCTAAATCACCCATAGTGTTAGGTACACTGTCAGAGGGAAATTAATCTGATTGGGTTACTCTTCGGAGGAGAAAGTGAGGACTGCAGATGCTGGAGATCAGAGCTGAAAATGTGTTGCTGGAAAAGTGCAGCAGGTCAAACAGCATCCAAGGAGCAGGAGAATTGACGTTTCGGGGTCAGGCAGCATCCAAGGAGCAGAAGAATCGACGTTTCGGCGTCAGGCAGCATCCAAGGAGCAGGAGAATTGACGTTTCAGGGTCAGGCAGCATCCAAGGAGCAGGAGAATTGATGTTTCCTTGGATGCTGCCTGACCCCGAAACGTCGATTCTCCTGCTCCTTGGCTGCTGCCTGACCTGCTGCGCTTTTCCAACAACACATTTTCTTACTCTTCGGAGGGTCAGTGTGGACTTGTTGGCCAAAGGGCCTGTTTCCACACTGTAGGGAATCTAATCTAAAACCCCAAACCTATCTATGTTAGCAGGATGCATTGCCTGAAATTTACCCCAGTGCCCTCCACACACATGCCCTCTTCCAAGCGGCATTGGTGTTGCTATGGTAATGCTACTGGACCAGTAATCCAGAAGCTCAGGCTACATCTCTTGGGGAAATGACTTTGAAGATGGTGAAATTTGGATTTAATAAAAGCAAGCTGTTGTAAAACACATCAGGTTCACTAATGTTCTTAGTGCAAGGAAATCTGCCATCCTCACCTGGTCTGGCCTACGTGTGACTCCAGACTCACAGCAATACAATTGGCTCTTAATTTCCCTTTAGACAATTAGGGATGGGCCATAAATGATGGCCTGGTCAGCGGCTCCCATATCCCATGAACAAAACAACCTTGAACCTCTGGAGTCAGTGAAAGTGATGTCCAACCCATTGTCTTGCAACAGGAAGACAAAATTTCCAATCTTTGAGGAGACAATCCGGAACATTTCAGAAATAGTGGGGACATGACACAACTGGGTCTTGCAGTATTTTATCCAAATTCGACTGTCTTCTGTCTCAGTTTTAAAGGATCTACATTTCCCTGAGGAATGTTTCCCCCTAACATTTTGAAATCAATGTTGCGGTAATGTTCTTTTGTTTCTGATTTTGGTTCCACTCCAATTTGCTCCAATCAGGAAGGTCCCAGGTTTGAAAGCAATTTGAGCTCTGGTCTTTGTTGAGCACCTTGATCTCGACCAGGACAAGGTGATCGACAGGCTAACATTTGTCTTTTGTTAAGGATGGGATCACCATTTGCTGAGCCCTGCTACTGGCCTGGGAGAATATATTAAGCAGAAGATGGGACTTCCATGACACACCCTCAGAGGCCAACATGGTTTCCACATACATCGTGTTCACATGAGTTAGTGGAAATTTGAGGGCTGGCCAGATTGTAAACACCTATTCTCTTGAAGAAGTCAATATCCTGATGGAGGAGGTGGGTAGGTGTGAGAGGAAAAACTGATTGCAGAAAATATCACATCTAAAAATGTAGGGTACATAAATCAGCTTCAAAGCATTTTGGACAGCTGCAGAAAACCATGGGGGTGTTGTGTTCCTCCAGCATTCCATTCATCCTATCTCCATTGATTTGTAGTTGGGCATTTAACAGCTCTGAAATGTCATTACCTGCTCATTATTGTCTTCTATTCTGAACAACTAAAAAACAAATTACCTACTTAGCATTAGACAGTCCCTTTCTCTTTTTAGATTGTTCCCCTCATCTCCCAATATCAGAGATGTTAGCACACGAGTCTGGAATAAATGGGACTTTGATTCAGGACACAACTGCTGGCACCACAAGAGCCCTCCTTTTCTCCCTTTAGATATTTGTAATCACCTAAGATGGTAACAACAAACCTCTGGAGCACTTGATCAAGATATTGGAGTTTCACATGAGTGCACGGTGGCTTGACAGTGTGTTCATTCAGAGGTCAAAATGCCACTGCATCACACTCTGCGACTTTCGCAAATTCTTTGGATAGTTCCTTCTTCGCAATTGATCCGTTCTTGTCTGTTGACACTGTTCTTGGAAATGCTTCAATATCTGGCACAAATGAGTCCTGCTTCCCAGCATCGTCCATTCCCCAGGCCTTCACTCTGAGCAATATAACAGTGTTCTGACAGTGTTTGATTTCAAATCACAACATTGCCACCACTCCATTTTTCATTCACAGCATAACAGAAGTAAACCCGTACACATCATCATCTTTTAAAAATCAAGGCCACTGTTCACATAAAACTGTGTGATTGCTGTCACATGCAGTGAGTTTCCAAATTCCTGCACAGATAGTCTTGTAAATAAAGTCGATTCTGGTCAAACCTTGAGAGATAAAATCAGCACTTTTTCTGTATTGAAATGTCCACTATCAAGGTACAAAAAGGCAATTCGCACAATTCCATAAGACCATAAGACATAGGAGTGGAAGTAAGACCATTCGGCCCATCGAGTCCACGCTGCCATTTAATCATGGCTGATGGGCATTTCAACTCCACTTACCTGCACTCTCCCTGTAGCCCTTAATTCCTTGTGAGATCAAGTATTTATCAATCTCTGCCTTGAAGACATTTAACGTCCTGGCCTCTGCTGTGATGCTTGTCAATTAATTCCACAGGCCCACCACTCTCTGGCTGAAGAAATGTCTCCTCATTTCCGTTCTAAATTGACCCCTTCTAATTCCATGGTTGTGCTCATGGGTCCCAGTCTCCCCGCCAAATGGAAACAACTTCCCAGCATCCACTGTTTCCAGGTGACAAAGCTAATACGCCCCATAAGTTCGAAGGTATAATTCTTGCTGCACCGGATCCCAGAAATTGCTGTGTACTTTGTCACATGACCTTCATTTTTGCTGCAAGTATGACCTTTCGTGAGAACATCCACCATATCAGGATTTATCTGCACGCTCTAGCCTCATCTCATAATCTCCTGGAGTTTCGTTGAGCATTTCTGCAATTCCACCTTTGTTTTAGTTTACGCAACTAATGAAGGCATCCATGGGCACTTTTGACTCAAATGCTGCCATCAATTCTAAGCAATTAATTTTATAGCTGACCTTTGCATTCAACTATGCTTCTAACACTTCCCATTCCTTTGCAGGATCTTTCTAGTTGTCTTCAAATAAGCCTGAGGTATTGATATTGTGTAACCCGCTTTACCAGCTGCTATGAGCAATTTCACATTTTGCTTAGCCAGTACTTGATCTGTGAAGCACATCTGCATCCTTTGTTTGAAACGTATGAACTCAGATAGGAGATCTATAGATTTCCAGTTTATGCTGATGGGTTTGCTACCCATTCTCCTGTGCTTTCGGTGCTGTAGTTAGTGTTCCTTTTTGATATTTTTGAGCTTGAAATTTGTTTTAAAGCTTGTTCTGTTTGCTCTGCATTGTTCCTGAATGTGGTTTGCTTTGTTTCTGACTTAGAATTTATATGTACTTTCTCTTAAAGCATGAGAATAGTGAAGAGGGCATTTGGTATGCTTTCCTTTATTGGTCAGAATAGGAGTTGGAAGGTCATGTTGTGGCTGTACAGGACATTGGTTAGGCCATTTTTGAAATATTGTATGCAATTCTGGTCTCCTTCCTGTTGGAAGGATGTTGTGAAACTTGAAAGGGTTCAGAAAAGATTTACAAAGATGTTGCCAGGGTTGGAGGATCTGAGCGGGAGAGGCTGAATAGGCTGGGGCTGTTTTCCCTGGAGCATCGGAGGCTGAGGGGTGACCTTATTGAGCTTTAAAAAATCATGAGGGACATCGTTAGGATAAATAGACAATGTCTTTTCCTGGTGTATGGGAGCCCAGAACTGGAGGGCATAGGTTTAGGGTGAGAGGGGAAAGATATAAAAAGAACCTAAGGGGCAACGGTTTCATGCAGAGGGTGGTGTGTGTATGGAATGAAGTGGTGGAGGCTGGTACAATTATAGCATTTAAAAGGCATCTGGATGGGTATATGAATAGGAAGGGATTAGAGGGATGTGGGCCAGGGTGCTGGTAAATGGGACTAGATTTATTTAGGCTATCTGGTTGGCATGGATGAGTTGGACTGAAGGGTCTGTTTCTGTGCGGTACATCTCTATGACTCTATGACTCACAAAGATTGTTCAAATTCAAGTTAAAGCAAGGGTCACCTGAGGCTCTAAGTTCAGCCAAGTCCCTCAGAATGACAAATACAACTCTGGATGCTGACATGAACGTACAATGGAGAGTGAAGAAAAACAGTTGTGTTTTTTACGCAATAAAGGAAATGTCTATTATAGCATTACATAGTACTTACAGATAGTAAATTTAAAAAACTGAAGATCTGTTGATGCTGGAATTCAGAAACAAAAAAAGAGATTGCTGGAAAATCCCAGCAGGCCTGGCAACATCTGTGGAGAGAAGTCAGAGTTAATGCTCAGGTCCGGTGATCCTTCTTTAGAATTGGTAGTAACTAGAAAAAGATTATTTTTATGTAAAAAATGGAGGGGGAGAGGAGGGTAAGGTATAAACGCTAACTGGAAATAGAGTCCAAAGAGAGAGAAGAACAGTTGGACAGACCAAGGAATGGATAACAGTTCAGCCTAGGAGAATGAATGGCTGCTAATGGGCACTATTAGTGGCTAACAATGGGTTGTGTGTAATCGTGGACCATGTGATAACAAAGCCTGGTTTGTAGGGAAGAGGTTAAAGGACATGGGAAAAAATGCCTCAAGTCCTAAAGACGTTGAACTCAACATTGAGTCCAGAAGGCCCAAGTGGTTCAGTGGTTAGAACTGCTGTTTTACAGCATCAGGGACCCAGGACCTGGGTTTGATTCCACCCTCAGGAGTTTGTCAGAGTGGAGTTTGCAAGTTTTCCCTGTGTCTACATGGTTTTCCTTCAGGTGCTCCAGTTTCCTCCCACAGTTCAAAGATGTGCAAGTTATGATGGATTGGCCATGCTAAATTCTCCATAGTGTTCAGGGATGTGTAGGTTGGGTGCATTTGCCATGGGATATGTAGTGTTATAGGGATACGGTAGAGGATGGGTCTGGGTGGGATGCTCTTCAGATGGTCAGTGTTGACTTGTTGGGTCGAATGCTCTGTTTCCACATTGTGGGGATTCTATGATCTTATGAAAGCTGTCGAGTTCCCAAGCAGAAAGTGAAGTGCTGTGCTTCCAAACATGGAGGTGAGAGTGACTGCCATTGAAATCAAGGAAGCATTTGACATGGGGGGCATCAAGGAATCTGAGCAAAATTGGAGACAATGGGAATCAGGGGAAAGACTCTCCACTGATTCAGATCATACCAAGCTCAAATGAAGATATTTGTGTTTGTTGGAGTTCAATTATCCAAGTTCCAGGATATCACAGCCAAGCAATGACCACCTACAACAGCAGAGAATGTAAATATCACCCCTTGACATTCAATGGCATTACCATCACTGAATCCCCCACTATCACCATCCTGGGAGTTACTATTGATCAGAAACTGAAATGGACTAGCCATATAAATACTATGGCTCCAAATGCAGGTCACTTGAAGTGAGTAACTTGCTTCCTGACCCACTATGAATGAACTATCAAGACACAAGTCAGGGGTGTGATGGAATAATCCCTACTTGCCTGAATGGGTGCAGCTCCAACAACACTCAAGACATTCAACACCATCGAAGCCTATTTGATTGACACCCGTTACATCACCTTAACCATTCACTCCTTTCAGTACTGATACACAGTGGCTGCAGAGTGCACCATCAAAGAGGTACTCTCCAGCAGCATGAATTTCAGATCTGTGATTTCTACCACCTAGAAAGACAAGGACAGCAAATACATGAGAAACATCACCACCTGCAAGTTCCCCACCAAGCCACTTACCATGCTGACTAGTTCAGATGTTTTAGAGTTAATGGTGGTTAACTTTTAAATTAGATGCTTAGACATTGACAGTCTTCATTTGAAATGCTCCCTTCTGGTGAATACCAGCCAGCTGCAGCAGTAAAATAAAATTCAAGTCAGATCGGCAGTCATGTCCAAATATTCAAACATTAACCTGCCATGGGAAAGAGATTCAAAGTTCAGTCTTAAATGCACAATAAGAAATTTGGACTTACAAGCTAAGGCCTGAGTGGTGAGGAAACTGTATCAACTTCAGATTAGGCAAATCAGGACAACCCAGAGGAAGGAAAGAACATAGGTCAAAGGCTCATACAGAGACTGCCTACTCACTGGATTTCCTAATCACCCTCTCTGGATGTTGCACTCCCCTGGCACAACAACTGATGGACAACTCTTTGGCAATGATACTTTTGTGCACAGAAAGAGCCAAATATTATGGATGTTGAATAGGGAAGGACAAAGGTGCCACCATGACCCAATGTATACATTGTTTCTCCTGTTTCCAGATGACGGAGTAAGCTTTCAGCTTCCATGGAGCTTTATCCATGGCCATGAAGAGCAGCATTGAGCGCACACACAGGGAGATGCACAAACCCTTGACAGTTAACATCTGGAATATTTATGCAGAAAGTAATAGGTAAGGACAAGCCTTTGTCACCCATGGCAAGGGGCCTTCAGTATGTTTACTTCTTTGTTTCCCTCCCACTATATCTCACGTCAGATCTTATTCAACAGGTATGGGGGAGGGAACTTCATGGAATCCCTGCAGTGTGGATACAGGCCATTCAGCCCATTAGGTCCACACTGACCCTTAGAAGAGCATCTCATCCAGACACCCCCCCAACAACTCTATCCCTGTAACATTGCATTTCCCATCGCCAATCCACCTAACATGTGCATCGTTGGACTGTGGGAGGAAACCAGAGCACCCGGAGGAAACCCACACAGACATTGGGGAGAATGTGCAAACTCCAGTCACCCAAGGGAGGAATCGAACCCGGGTCCCTGGCACTGTGAGGCAGCACTCTCAACTACTGTGCCACTGTGCCACCCACTTATTCAGCAGTGGAGCCTTTTGGCCATGGAGGTTTGGCCCTGGGTGGGGGGGGCTTGTGTCCAGAAGCAACAAACAAACTGAGGGTGGTCAGTTGACCCTCCTCAGTTTGACTTTCCACGGGTCAGAGAGAGGTCAGGCAGAGTGGAGGTGGAATCTCCAGCCCTGAGAGATTTCAGAGAGTGTGTGTTCCCTTCTCTGGATGGATATGTCTTGTCACTGCCCTGTCTCCTAGTAATAATGGAGTGGTGTGGGCAGCATCTAGATTGGGTTCTCCCCGCTGTCCCCCCTTCTCCATGTCTTCAATCCTGAGGCCCAGTGGCTGGGTCAATGGAGTCCAGGTCTGTAAACCTCTCCTGCACACCCTGGGGATGCTGGATATGGCTCTCCCACGGCAACCTCCAACCTGTCTGTGGAGATAGGCAGGCAGTCGATGGATACATTACATTGCTACAGCTTCTGGACAATGGGGATCACGGTGTCCCACATCCCTGTCTGCTGCTGTGTGTGTGTGTGTGTGTGTGTGAATCCCCAGTGCTGACAGCACAGGTTCCCTCTCCTGCCTGGGACAGAGCAGGTGACTAGTTTCCAGCAGTGCTCCAACTTCCAGTGTCTGCGGCTTTCCTTCCTGGCCTGGCTGCTGAGCTGTCAAACTGAGGGGCTCATCAGGCTCTGTACCCACAATCTCTGTGCCTATTGTTCCCACAGTGTGTCATTACCTTGGGTCTGCAGGAAGCAGCCATGTTGATGCTTCCTCTGAGACTTTGGACCTCTCATCTTCAGAGATCGAGGACAGGCTTTCTAGGCGTTTCTCTCCAGAGGTCATGGGAAGGCCAGTGAAAGCTGCAAGACAAAGGGAGAGGCAGTATCACAGCCAGCAATTGGAAGGTGTATAATGATTGACAGTGACACTAGGTTACAGTGAGAGTTGCAATGAAGAGTGGTGCATACTCAGTTGGCTGGATTTGGCTGCTTCCTCATCTCTGCAGGAGCAGGCCTGGTCTTCTCCTGTGAAGATTGGGATCTGGTTCTTATAGTGGGTGAGGACACAGATATGGGGCACCATTTCATTCGTATGAAGCCTCTTTGCCTCATTATGGGTTGCCATTTCCTGTGATGAACAAAATGGGAGGACAACAAGTGAGATAACAGTGGGCAACATTGTTGCAGATGAGGATAAAAAGTGGTGGCCTGTTCTGAAGGACTGAGGAGGCAGCACAGAGGGCAGGCAGGCTGAGTGATACGGGAGGTTTTGGGCATGACATGGTGACAGTGAATGGGAAAGATGTTGCAGGTAATAGTGAGAGTGGTAGAGCGTGAGCCTTGGTGGTAAGTGTGTATAGTAGCAGAGATAGAGAGAGTTGGGGTTATCAGAGAGAGGAGAGTGGCATGCTGGCAGAGCAGAGAAGGTCGTTGGCATTCTTTTTGCACTGCTGGCCATTCCTCTGTACCCTGGAGGTGACACTGACCCAGGTGAGGGCGCCCTCTGATCATGTTGGCAGGGTTTGCTTTCTCTCTGCCAGTCCTTCCAGAGAAAGGACTCCTCTCCTTTGCACCACGCTGTCCACCAGGACCTCAAGGTCTCTGTTGGAAAAAACGTGGCACCATCTTCCCCTTCTCTGACATGTTCCCATTCAGTCTGTCAATAAGCAGGGCAGCTTCAGAAGGCCAGGGTTCCACTGGATGCGCAATCACCTTTTAAAGATGGTGCAGATCAAGAGATTCCATGTACCTAGTAAGATGGAGTACAAACTATACTTGCTGGATGGCATGGGCGGAATAAGCAATTAATGCAGAAAGTTCAGCAAGATAGTGCGACAGAACTCTCTAACCCTCACGATAAAAACCCTCCAAAAAATTCAATGCAACTTAGAACTTACTAGAAAGCATAAGATTTAGCACATAGTTGCTTTCCTGTAAAAAGACTGGTTCAGGAAAAGCGCAATTACCTCAATGAAGAAGTTTAGTTAGTGCAACTTCCATAACAGGAAATCTGCAGGTTATTAAAAAGCTGAGAAGGTCTATACTCTCATCTATGTGAGCATGCATGTAAGAAGACTTTATAGTTCACAGTAAAGAAAATGGGAGTTTGAACTGTGTCAAGCTTAAATACTTGATTTGTTGTGATAATTTCTCTGGGTTGGAATCACTGTAAAGTGCTGGCGACGGGGAATAGATGAAACATTGTTTAGCTGTGTGTTTTCAAATCTGTTGTCTTTGTAGAAAATGTGTTTTAGCCTTTTGTGAAATAGATTTCCATTCTGTTGTTAAAGAAGTCTGCAGTCTTGCGTTACTATGTTTCAGTGAATGAGCACCACGTTAATTAAAATATTTTTAAAAAATCTATCAGGCCAGAGATCAGGGTTATCCAGTAGTACCATCAGCTAGAATCAGAACAATATCAAAGGTTCCAGCTTTGTGCTGTCCTCTGCCTAATGTCTGAGATAAACGTGATAACCGGTTTACTGAGGCAAAGTGCACCTTCAGCATCCCTAGCTAAAATAGTGATGTTAAAGCCAGGAGGACATTGCAGCATTTAAAACAGCAATGATTGGAGGAAACCACATTACATGCCTCTTGTAGTCAAAAATACCACTTGACATTTACACAGATTGGTTTTGAAAAATCTCCCACTGAATAGAAAATAGCATGAGGAGTTGCTTTAGTGGGTTGAAAAAACTCTATCTGCCTTTTTGTTATCTTATACCATACAAATGAATACAATTAGGTATATTGAATTAAAGTTAATTCTAATCAATGCTGTATAGAAAATGTTCAAAAACATGCACTGATATGGAAAAGAATTGGACAGTGTGCCTCACCTCTTAGAATCCCTACAGTGTGGAAGCAGGCCATTTAGTCTATACCAACCCTCCGAAGAGCATCCCTCCCAGACCTACCCCCGACCCTATCCCTGAAATCCTACATTTCCCATGGTCCATCCAGCTAAGATACATGTCTTTGGACCATGGGAGGCAATCGGAACATCCAGAGGAAATCCACTCAGACACAGGGAAAACATGCAAACTCTACACAGACAGTCACTCAAGGCTGAAATCGAACCTGAGTCCCTGGGACTGTGAGGCAGCAGTGATAACCACTGAGCCACTGCACCACTGCGCTACCCTGTTACCATTCTGCAATGCAATATTTTTAGGTTCCATAACTGACAGCCTCTACCTAGTGGGGTGATACACTTTAATGACTTAGTCCTTTTTGTTACACCATGCATTTGATAGTCAATTAAAACATATGCAAAGTTTCGGTTCTTCAGGTAAAAAGCAATTTGCATTCCAAAGTGCAAATCAAGTTTGGCTATACACATTGTCTAAAACAATCAATTTCTCACTGATATCAGACTATTCCTTCTCAAATTGGTGCAGGGAGAGCGATTGGAAGGGCTAGCTCATTTTCAATCATTTCCTTTCATACTGTCTGACTGGACATATATTGGAAATGAAATTTACCCTGAATAATCCACAGCAGGCAAAAGCAGACCATCATGCCCATGAGAAAATAGCTGCCAATTCACCATCAGCCACCTTCCATCCTTACCTAAGGCAAATTTCACTCCATTTTCTGTTGTGAAGGCTGAGGTATAATGGAGATTGCAGTAGAATCCTGCTGTTGTGTAATGTTTTGTGCTTGAGAGCTAATCATAGGTCACATTTTAGTTAATAGCTGCATTATTAATTAGATGGATATCCTTTTTACATCTGTGGCGTATTACCAATATACAAGTTTCAGTTCTATGTTGATAACTTTTCTTTCCAACCACAGTTCACCCCCAATGATCTGTAGCAATTGTACTTCTGTGGTCTGCAGTCTGTACTCTCAATCACTTGTTGATGGGACAACAAATGTTTCAAGTGTAGATGATTCATAGATATTAAAGGTGCACAGTTCTTATGAAAGAGAAGTGCTCTTGTGTATTTATAAATACCTAAAGAATTTGCATTTGCACAGTGCTTTTCAGATTTACAGGATGTCCGAAAGTGCTTCACAACCAATTAATTGCTTTTGAAGTCTAAGTGCTAATCTTCACCTGCTAATCTGTTTTGGCGAAACTGATTTTTGGTTCAGTGCTAACCAGATCAATTCCATAGGATCTTTCACTTGAATGGGGACCACTTCAAGCACTCAATCACCAGACAGTATCTCAAGTAATAAAGCACTCCCTTAGTGTTAAATATTTATAACTCATTATTGTTATTTGGAGATTTTGATTTAAAGTCACGGCAAGATGTCGTTTCTAATTCTGTGAAGGCAACTCCTTTTCTTTCAAGAGGTGAGAAAGTCACTTGGAACAGTGAACTAAAGACATCATTTTAACAAAGCATGTGCCTGAAACTAAATGCCACAATCAGCTACCTGTGGTTAATCGATGAACTGACTGGAATTCAGAAGAATGAGAAGGGGATCTTACACAAACATATAAAACGATGAAGGGAATCGATGAAATAGAAATAGAAATAGATAGGATGTTTCCACTGGTAGGTGAGACGAGGACAAGAGGGTATGGCCTCAAGATTAGAGGCGCAGGTTTAGAACTGAACTGAGAAGGAACTTCTTCACCCAGAGGGGGTTCTTAATCTATGGAATTCCCTGCCCAGGTAAGTAGTTGACGCGACTTCAGTAATCGCCTTTAAAGCTAAGGATTCTTTGAAAAATAAAGGAATTAAGTTGAAAGTGGATAAGTGGAGCTGAGTCCATGAAAAGATTAGCCATGATCTTATTGAATGGCAGAGCAGGCTCAAAGGGCCAGACAGCCTACTCCTGCTCCTGGTTCTTATATTCTAACTGTCTGCAATGCTTTGGAGATACCGGTGTTGCACTGGGGTGTACAAAGTTAAAAATCACACAATGCCAGGTTATGGTCCAACAGGTTTAATTGGAAGCACTAACTTTCGGAGCGCTGCTCCTTCATCAAGTGCTTGTGGAGTTTTATGACATACAGAAAAGCTATGTTGAGGGCTACTAATAACTAACAGTTCAGAACAGTTAGGTTTCAGTTCAGAAGAACAATCCTTCTGAATTGGGGCGGCATGATGGCTCAGTGGCTAGCACTACGAACCTCACAGCACCAGGGTCCCACGTTCAATTCCAGCATCGGGTGACTGTGTAGAGTTTGCGCATTCTCCCTATGTCTGGGATTTTCTCCGGGTACTCTGTTTTCCTCCCATAGTCCAAAGATGTGGAGGTCAGGTGAATTGGTGTACTAAATTGTCCATAGTGTTAGGTGCATTAGTCAGAGGGTCTGGGTGGCTTACTCTTCAGAGGGTCAGTATGGACTGGTTGGGCTGAAGGGCCTGTTTCCACACTGTAGGGAATCTAAAAACAATTTGTATCGATAGAACGGCAGTTAGCTTGTGAAGTCTGCAAGCTGTGAGAGTTGGTGTGTAAATTTTCAAATTGTCAGAACTTAAAAGGAATCCAGGCCCTCAGAAAGGTTTTAAGCCATCAAACTGGAAAATTTCAGTATTATAAGAAATTAAAGAGTTAAGTTCACTGGGATTGAGCATTGGTGAAGAGCTGGGAAAAGGATTGAATCTTCATGTTAATATCCTTCCAAATTAGTTGACATATATATCTGGCTTATTGCAAATAATACACTTGTGTCCTTGTGTTAAAAGAACATTGTTGATCTCATGTGAATATGTTCAGTGACTAACTGTCAGAGTAATCAACTTTCAAGCATAAAACCTAAGATCCATCAAGTCAGGTTTCAGACTGGAATCTTAATTGTCATGAGTTACATTAGTTGCGGTCATAACATAACTTTGATTGTACATTCAACTCCTGCATTGGATCTTGAAACTATCAGCTTTTGGTTCAAAGATGATTTATGGATGAGGCTTACTTGGACATTCTGGTGATGCCATAGAGTCATAGAGATGTACTGCACAGAAACAGACCCTTTGGTCCAACTCGTCCATGCCGACCAGATATCCCAACCCAATCGAGTTTCCATTTGCCAGCACTTGGCTCATATCTCTCTAAAGCTTTCCTATTCATATACCCATCCAAGTGCCTTTTAAATGCTGTAATTGTACCAGCCTCCACCACTTCCTCTGGCAGCTTATTCCATACACGCACCACCCTCTGTGTGAAGATATTGCCCCCTAGGTCCCTTTTAAATTTTTCCCAGCTCACCCGAAACCAATGGCCTCTACTTCTGAACACCCCCATCCCAGGGAAAAGACCTTGTCTATTTACCCTATCCATACCCCTCATGATTTTATAAACCTCTATAAGGTCACCCGTCAGTCTCCGATACTCCAGGGAAAATAGCCCCAGTCTATTCAGCCTCTCCCTATAGCTCAAATCCTCCAATCCTGGCAACATTCTTGCAAGTCTTTTCTGATGTGATGAGGTAGGCAGAATAAAAATGCAGTGTACAGCTTCCATCGAAGCGTAACCCATCCAACAAGTTGTATTCTGGACATGAATTTCCCAGGCCAGATCTCATTAAAGCCAACAGTCACAATGGGTTTCTTTACCAAGTATTTGCAATCGTTTCTATGAACAAATTAATGTAGATTGTTCAGAACTATAAAACGAAGGGTTGGTGTATTTCTGTGAGTTCTATCCTGAAGCTGGCAGTATGCTATCTAACCTGGGACTGTTTGAAACTGTGAAGGAACAGTTCAGATGTTCTAATGAACAAAAGTGTCATCTTCAAAAATGAGAGAGAGGAAACCAAGGCTTTTCTTTGGTTAAAAAATGTATTTCCTGTTGAATGGAAGAGAATGTGACTGTGATGTGTTGCAAAACAGATAATCCTGAGGCACAATAAGACAGAGAGAATCTTTGATCACATTAGAATTGTCAAGTAGCTTTTAAAGTGATCTGTACTGTAATCTTATATTTGGATTTTGCTACAAATAACCTCTAATCTTTTACTTTCCTAAACTTTTGCTGTATTTGTAATGAATTTGCAAAGTAGCCTGAAGTTTTTATTAAGTGGCATCAGTAGATGAATAGTGAATTCAATTTAAAATCAATAAACAGATTTGACTTTAATGGATAAGTTAAAAAAGAGTCTCAAATTGCAATTGAGACAAGAATCATGTCACACTCTATATGTATTTTGAAACAACGGGATGAGATGTTACTCCTGATATTATTAGCAGGAAAATTGTTTACCATGTTTGCAATGTTCTCCTTTTCGTGGATTATCTTAAATGATGAGATAACTGTGGCCGTTTATCCACAGAATATATTTATTTAATTTCATTGTATGTTCTATATGAAAATTAAGTTCACTTGAATAATATGTCTGGTTGGAAGAGATGTCAATTGCAATTGTCCAAAACTACATAAACATATAAACATATAAACATACTAACCTACATCTTTGCCTTCTTGCCTTACTTAGTGATTTCAATAGGATTATTTCGAATTAGGACAATTAGATTGCCCCACAACCTGGAGTGCTCAGTCTATTTTATATTACCATCCTCGTATTTTATCAGCCTAATGCAATCATGTATTTTATTTACTTTTTTACCTAGTTGTTCTCAAAGGAGTAATTTTTAAAAATTACCCAATTTAGCTATCTCCCTAATACCATAAGCAATGAAAGACAGGAAGCTGTGTGTATTTTCGAATGTTATGCGGTAAATTTCATGTTACACCATTGCTCTATAACATTATCGATTTTACTGTGGGCTTTATATCATGTCATGTAACCAATGATTTCAGTACTCCAAAGAGGCATTGCTATATGAGCCCCTCAAATTTACTGCATAATATTACAAATATTTTTCTTTATATGACTTTGCAAAATCAGCATTCCGTATTTAATATGCAATTGGTTGCAAATTTACCTCTGTTAACATTTACTCTCAAAAGTTTAATTCACAGTTAAACACCCCACAGAGCTAAAGGACCAGTTTTCTCAGGAGTGGGAAATGCTTTGTTTGGAAATGATCAATTTGCTGTTCCCTTTTATGCTGCTTCAGACCATACACAGGTTAGAATGTACTTCTAAGTGTGGAGGCAGGAACAACAGCAGGACTTTCTGAGCTCTAGCTTCCTGCCCCTTGGTGGCACTTCACCCTCTGCAACCATGGACCATCACTCAACCTCTGCTCATCCTCGCCCCCATCCCTATCTATCAAACTAGTTAGCATTGTGAAAGTGGCTCAAGATTGGGTGTCAGACATCTTTATCAGGTATCTCATGTGCAATCAATGTCTGTCACTTCATTGCAGCCACCAACGCAGCATTACTTACACCTGATACTGTTTTTCACACATCTGCCAAAACATTAAAGGAGCTGCAACACTTAGCAGTTCCCACACTATTAGCTCACTGACCTTTCATCACAGCTCAGAGAATGTACACATCTCGATAGCTTTTCACCATTCTGGCATGGTACAAGGACACAACCACAATGGCGTCTTTGGGGTGAACACCCTTGGACCTCAGCAGGTCCAGTCTGTATCGTGGTTTCATGCCCATGTCCTTAACTTTCCCATCCATGAGCCTGCAAATGGTCTGGCCTGATTGAAGACAGAATACTCGCCTCGTATCACCATCAAATCTATGGATTATTGTTATGTCCCCCTTGTGTCAAATATTACAGGATGGTTAAATAATAGATATGGTTGTGAGGTGGCTGTTTTTAGCTTCTTCACTTTATTTGCCTTTAACCTGAAGTGAGAGCTAATCTTCAGTACAAAGGCTTAACCTGAGAGCTCGCAAGAATATGTGTCTTAGGTTCTGTTTTCATTCCCTCAGCCGTGTGTGGTTTTGCTGTGTAGGAATAGAATAGCCTTTATTGTCACGGGCTCTCGAATGAGTGAAGTGAAAAGTTTGTATTGTCGCCCCTCGGCACTATCTTAACTACAAGGTACTGAGGTACAGATACTTTAAGTGCTGTCACAGAATTGAAATAGTAAAAAAAGGACTAGCATAGGACTGCAGAGTTTATAAAGTCCAGAATGAAAACAAAAGGTATCCTTAAAGTACTTAAGTTATAGTCCTTTTTCACTCAGTCTGTGCCCACCAGGCTTCAGAACACTGCCTCCACACGCTGGCTTCTGTCCCACACTTGCCTCTAGGATTCATCCCCGGCCAGCCCACACTCGATTTGCTCCAGGTTCTAGCCCATGAATCAGCTCCCAGCTCGGTCTGCGTTCACTCTGCTCCCACTCCAGGCTCCGGCCCATGACTCAGCTCTGGGACTTGGCTCCGGGAATCGGCCCCTGCTCACTCTGCTCCCATTTCAGGCTCTGGCTCACTACTCGGCTGCGGGACTAGGCCCACACTCACTCTACTCCCACTCCAGGCTTTGGCTCACTACTCGGCTGCGGGACTATGCCCATACTCACTCTGCTTCCACTCCAGGCTCCGGCCCATGACTCGACTTCAGGACTTGGCCCACGCTCGCTCTGCTCCTGCTCTGGGTTCCGGCCCATGGCTCAGCTCTAAGACTCGGCCCATGCTCGCTCTGCTCCCATTCCAGGTTCAAGACAATGACTCGGCTTCGGGACTCTGACTCCGGTAAGAAAACCTAAAAGGGAGAAAAGATAGAAAAAGGGAAAGGAACTGGTGAGCAGATGAGCTGCAGCTGGAATATCTTACTCTGCAACCATCTTCACACACCGTCTCTCTCTGGGATTGTGTGTTTGTACTATACATTCCCTCAGGAATCTTATCTTCAAGACTAGCTTAGGGAAAGATGTTGGTAGTCAATTTTTCCCTTTAAGTCATTTACCCTCGACCTCTCCTCTGTGGAATATGTTTCCCTCCAATAATCGTAGTTGGCTCTCCTTTTCTCTGCATGTCCCTTAGCCCCTTCAATCTCCTGCCTATGCCTCCTCAATCTCCCACCTGTGCCTCTTCAATCTTCCACCTATAACTATCTGCCCTTTCACTTTCTCCCTGCTCTTCCGCCTGATCCCATTTCCTCTGTCTAGCTTCCCAATTACACTACGAGTAATTGAGTTCCACTTCCTTTATCCTATCCTGCCCAACTTAATTATCCCATTGTGTTCCTCACCATTAAAATACAGTTCCCACCCTTCTTTGTCACTATTGATTTATCAGTCTCTCAACCCTCTGCATTCTAGTTTCTACCCTCCATTTCTTCCAGTGTCCCTGACAACCCCATCTATTGGATTGCATTCCCATCATTTCCTTCCTTCACAACCCACCCTTCTGTCCTGCTTTTCTGATAATCCCTCCCTTGAGTCAATCCCCCTTTTAAGTTTGACTTTGCTTGCCTGTTCTAAGCAGTTTTGCTGGAAACAGCTGGTGTGGCAATCTTCAAAGTAATCATTCACCCCTAATGATGTCAACATCGAACTACAAGAAAGTAGACCGAGTATTACTGAGACTTCCGGTGAGCTGGTCAACCCAGTCAGGCTTCACACCTTACACTGTGAGTACTTGCACAAAGAAATAGCTCAGTTATGGAGGAGCCAAATTACTGCGGAGGTGTGTACTCACTGGAGCTTGGAAGAAGTAGCCTATCCCAGTAGGTACACACCACTGTCAGATTTGTAAACTCACACTTCCAGTTTATGCCCAAGATTGCGCCCATGAAGGTAATTGCAGTTGGCTGGGATGTTATAGTAATGGATACTGCTGACACGTTGACAGCTGCAAATGAGGCCATCAAAGATGAAGATCACGAAATCTCTCCTAACTGAAATTTTCAGGAATCCATAAAAATATTGAATGCTAGGCAGGTCTGAGGGGCCAAGTGGTTTACTTCTGTCCCGAATTCCTATGTTTGCATGTTCTTAGCAGAATAACTCAATCTTAATAGAAAGATCTTAATGCATTCTCCAATTAAGTTCCTCCCTTTTTAAAGCCCTGAGTGTGCCTAAGTTATCCATTCTGTCTCTAGTTATTTATTTTGTTTTCAGCAACACAACCATATGGGCACCTGTAACATTAAGCTGTCACAGTGATAATATAGCAGTATTAAATAAATTACTGTAAGTTTGCCATTTGACATCATCACTATATTTGACATATTTTATTGGAATGAAATTTGTTTTGCAGTTAATGGGTGACGACATCGCCCACTGCTTTACCAAAAGGAGGCGCTGTGTCCAGCAAGTTGAGTGCATCAGGCTTATTACAATTACCCCAATATTGGGCAACAAATGCAATTGCAAACTTTGGTAGTTGACAGAAAGTACAAGGAAAATGTTTGGAAATACTAGTACGTCTGTTTAAAAGTGTCAAAATCTGCAGTCAAAATTGCAGACACAGAAATGCCAAGTGCATTAATTGTTTCACTTCTAATATATAATAATTTTTTATAGATTCCTGCTAATTATTGATTCTGAGATGTTACCTTCATCCATAAAGAGCTTCACTAAAAGTTACATCAGTTTTTGACTGAATTTGCTTCTCCACAGCACTTTTATGAGGTTTCACTCTGTTAAAGGTGCAGACAGATGAAAGTTGTTGCTTCTGAATTGTTACTCATGTTTTCAACACCCCAGACAAAACAGTTCTAGGAATGACTTACAGATAGATGACATATGATTGATCATTCATAACCAACATTTGGAAGGGTACCTTCCACATTGTGAACTATGACTGGAAATATTGGTCAGGCTGTCTGCTCATGATCAGTATAATTGATCTCTGTGCAAATGTATTCTTAATGGCATCAATGTGAGGCTGAATCAAATGAGACAATGTACATTCCTCTGCTTTCCTTCCACCACAACTAAATAACCCCTGGCACTCACTGACTTAGATCATGCATGACACTGGATGACATATTAAAGGGACCATTCTCCAGATACAGAGGATAAAAACTGGAAAATGAAACTTAAAAGGTTGGAAATACTGTAAAGCACAAGACCACAAAATCATTCACACTGTCGAAAATAGAGCTTTATAATAATAACTTGATTGGATGAAACTTGTGGACACTAACACTGTTGGACAAATTATATTTGTTTTGATTAGATTCCCTACAGTGTGGAACAGGCCCTTCAGCCCAACAAATCCACACTGACCCTCTGAAGAGTAACCCACCCAGATCTGTTTCCCTCTGACTAATGCACCTTACACTATGGGCAATTTAGCATGGCCAATTCACCTAACCTTCACATTCTTGGACAGTGGGAGGAAACCCACGCAGACACAGGGAGAATGTGCAAACTCCACACGGACAGTTGCCTGAGGGTGGAATCAAACCTGGGTCCCTGGCACTGTGAGACAGCTGTGCTAACCACTGAGCACCGTGCTACCTTAAGCATTTGCTCATTTACAAATTCTATTTTCAAAATGATATCCAGCATCAACAATTTATTGGAGTCTAGTCATCAAATCATACAGCATGAAACAGACACTTTGGCCTGTGCTGACCAGACATCCCAATCTGACCTAGTCCAATTTGCCACCATTTAGCCCTATCCCTCTAAACCTTTCCTGTTCAGATATCCATCCAGATCCCTTTTAAATGTTACAATTTTACCTGTCTCCACTCACTTCCTCTGGCAGGTTGATCCATACCTCTGCACTTCTTCTGCAAGAAAATGTTACCCCTTTTAAATCTTTCCCCTCTCACCATAAGCCAATGTCCTCTAGTTTTGGACTCCTTAAACCCGGGAAAAAAGACATTGGCTATTCACTCTATTGATGCCCTTTGTGATTTTATAAACCTGGATAAGGTCACCCCTCAGTCTCAGGGAAAAAATGCCCCAGCCTGTTCAGCCTATCCCTATAGCCCAAACCCTCCAGTTCCAGCAACATCTCTGTAAATCTTTTCTGCATCCTCTCACTTTTGATAACAAATTTCCTATAGATGGGCAACCAGAGTTGTACACAGTATTCTAAAAGTAGCCTCACCAATGACCTGTATAGCCACAACATGACAACCCAACTCCTATACTCAATATTCTGACCATTGAAAGAAAGCATATCAAATGCCTTCTTCACCACCCTGATCACCTGCAAGTCCACTTTCAAGGAACTATGCATCTGCATCCCTAAGTCTCTTTGTTCAGAAACATTCTCCAGTGCGCTACTATTAACTATATAAGTCCTGCCCTGGTTTTCCTTTTCAAAATGCAACAACTCACATTTACCTAAATTAAACTCCACCTGCCACTCCTCGGCCCATTGGCCCATCTGATCAAAACTCTGTTGAATGCTGACATAACCTTCTTCATTGCCCACTACATCTCCAATTTTGGTGTCATCTACAAACTCACTAACCATACCTCCTATGTTCACATCCAAATCATTTATATAAATAACAAAAAGCAAAGGACCCACCATGTGGCACACTGCTGGTCGCAGGCCTCCAGTCTGAAAAGTAACCCTCTACCACCACCCTCTGTCTCCTAGCTCCAGTCAATCTTATATCCATTTGCCCAACTCTTCCTGGATTCCATGTGATCTAATCTTGCTAACCAGTTTACCATGCGGAACCTGATCAAACGCTTTGTTGAAGTCTTGCAGACCTCAGTAAAATTGTGCTCAGAAGGGACAATAGGAATGAAAATGGACAGATAAATGAATTACCAGCATCTGAACAAACATCACACTAAGTTGCACACTGATTTACTATTTGCTGGTATGAGATTCATTCATTCGAATGATTTCATGGAAGTGTTGCTGTGTCAGTTAGTTTCTTAAAAGGTATTTAACAGGTCCAGGAGATGGTTGGTAAGGGCTGATTAATATTATAATGTTTCGTGGAAACTTGATGGGGATGGTATACCTGTAGTTCCCTATGCTGAGAAAAGCACTGCTTGTTGCAAGGACTGATAAGATGTGGAAATGCAGTAATGAGTTTAGAATGTTTTTAAATATGGATACTACAGAACCGCAATTTTATGAATGAATGAATCAAACTATGTTATAGGAGATAACAGGTTAGTAAAGAGTTATGAATGAATAAATGGGAACACAGTATTAATGAATACAACGAGCTGGTGTGTGAGTTAATAAAGATAGCCTATAACACAATATCTCATAACACAATATCTCACACATCCCATGGGTTAGACAAAAGTTTCAAACACTGTGAAGAATACCACCAAATCTACCTTCTCGATTTCAATCCAGGATAAGTGTCTGTTTATTTTCCATAATTATTTTGGCATCCTCATTGGAAATTTTAAAATATTCAGTTGGTCATTTGGACGTGTCATTTTGTGAACGGTGATAATAGGCAAACAGTTGAAACAGTGGGCTGAAGAAGGGCTTATGCCCGAAACGTCGATTCTCCTGTTCCTTGGATGCTGCCTGACCTGCTGCGCTTTTCCAGCAACACATTTTCAGCTCTGATCTCCAGCATCTGCAGCCCTCACTTTCTCTCAAACGGTTGAAACGTCCCGGAACAATGCAATGTTGGCACATCTCAGGCAGTTGATGTGTTCACTGGTATAGATATTGGAGAGTTAATGAGTGTGCGGGATTCTTAACATTTTTTGTGGTAAGTGACTCAGTGACAATTGAAATAATCTTGATTTACCCACAAACAAATTCATAATTGCAGTCACATATTTGCTGCCACAGGAGGGGCTTGAAACAACATAAATAATTGTCTCTCTTGTTTGAGGGTTAGACAATCAGGAGCATGTTGATGCTAAAGAGATGATGGTGTCGTGGTAATGTCACTCACTTAATACTTATCTGAGGCTAATGCCACAGGAATTCAGGTTCAAGTCCCATCGTGATATCTAGTGGAATTTAAATTCACTAAAGTAAACCTAGAAGAGAGAGCTAGTATCGGAACTGTCACCCATCATAATGTAATTAAAAAGCATCTGATTCACTAACGACTTTTAGGGTTGGAAATTTGCTGTCCTTAACCTGGTCTGGCCTGTGTGTGGATGCTGTGGGGGGGATTAGAGACTGTCACACATCTCCTTCTGGAACGTGCCTTTGTAAAGGAAGTCTGAAAAAAGTTGAGGTTCACCCCGAGCAGCTCCATGACACAGGACTCTGTGCTCTATGGTCTCTATTCCAGGACGCACTTCTAGAAAAATATCAACCGCATCTGGAGGACCATCAACTCGGCAAAAGACATGCTTTCATCTGCACGAAATGTGTTGGTCTTCCAGAGCAAGGAGCTGACCTTGACCGAGTGTTGCAGACCAGGGCATTCTGAGGTCCAGGATTATGTGCTGAGGGATGCACTTAAGCTTGAGTCAGCTGCCACCAAGGCGCGGTAGCCAAACACCACTGTCTGAGGTCATTCTGCTGAGGTTAACTGGGTCTATTCAATTATGGGATGCTCCTAGTGCCTCAATGCATGTAAATATGGTATTGTACAAGTAAGGGAAGCCTGTGGTTTGTTTGCTGGATAGAGTCAAGTTCCACTATTTGCTTGCATTCTTAATATGCCACTGTACAGAACTGAACAATGTTTGTGACTATGTATATAAATAAAGATTTTTTAATGAATAAAGTATAGTTTTGAAATAAAAATAGTACTCCAGATCTACATCAATGTGGTTGATAGATCAGTTCAAGGCCAATTAGGGATGGCCAACAAGTGACTGCAATGACCCAAATCCCATGAAATTTTTTTCTTAAACAAGCAATTACATATTGTTCATCCTTTCACTGCTCAGGCCAATGTATCATGGCTTTTGTCGAAATGCTACTCTGAATTATTTGTGACTTGGTGTCACTAAGCTTGTTAAGTGCCTTCAGATCATCACCTGTTGGAAAATTTATTAATGTTTGTATATGTTGGGCTCTGTACACTGAATCAGAAGGTTGTTATTCAAGCCACTCCCCAGTACACAGTCCGGCCTGCCACATCATTCACCTCCATCTGCTATAACCTGTTCGATGGAAACTGGAGAGGTCTCCATTCAAGAAAGAAGCAGCGAGCCCTTAGACCATTCTGGAAAGGGGTGGAGGTGTTGAGGTGTTGGGCATCTGTGCTAAACAGGAGATATTTAAATCCAGGAAATTAGAAACTTGATTGTCCACCCTATCTAACCCTTTGATTATCTTATATGTCTCAATTAAGTAACCTCTCAATCTTCTTCTCTCGAACGAAAACAGCCTCAAGTCCCTCAGCCTTTCCTCAAAAGACCTTCCCTCCATACCAGGCAACATCCTAGTAAATCTCCTCTGCACCCTTTGATCTTCATGTCATCATTGTCTACAGGATTAGTGCCAGAAGACTGGAAGATAGCAAATGTTGTTCCCTTGCTCAAGAAGGGGAGGAGAGATAACCCTGGTGATTCTCAACCAGTGACCCTTACTTTGGTGGGTAAAGTGTTGGAAAGGATTTTCAGAAATAGGAGTTATAATCATATAGGGAGGAATAAGTTGATTAGAGATAGTCAAAACGGTTTTGTGAAGGGTAGGTCGTGCCTCACAAACCTTGTTTGAGGTGGCGACCAAACAGGTGGATGAGGTTAAAGCAGTTGATGTGGTGTATATGGATTTCAGTAAGGCATTTGATAAGGTTCCCCATGGTAGGCTACTGCGCAAACTTTGGGGGCATGGGATTGAGGGTGATTTCATGGTTTGGATCAGAAATTGGCTAGTTGAAAGAAGACAGAGGGTGGTGGTTGATGGGAAATGTTCATCCTGGAATTCAGTTACTAATGGTGTACTGCAAGGATCTGTTTTGGGGCCACTGCTGTTTGTCATTTTTTAAAATTACCTAAATGAGGGCATAGAAGGATGGCTTAGTAAATTTGTGGATGACACTAAGGTCAGCGGAGTTGTGGATGGTGCTGAAGGCTGTTGCAGGTTAGAGACGGACATAGATAAGCTGCAGAGCTGGGCTGAGAGGTGGCAAATGGAGTTTAAAGTGGAAAAGTGTGAGGTGATTCACTTTGAAAGAAGCAACAAGAATAAAGAGTAAACGCATTACTGCTAATGGTAAAATTCTTGATAGTTTCGATGAGTAGAGAGATCTCAGTGTCCAGGTACATAGATCCCTCAAAGTTGCAACCCAGATTGATAGGGTTGTTCAGAAGGCATACGGTGTGTTAGCTTTTATTGGTAGAGGGATTGAGTTCCAGAGCCGTGAGGTCATGCTGCAGTTGTACAAAATGCGGGTGCGGCTACACTTGAAGTATTGCATACAGTCCTGGTCACTGCATTATAGGAAGGATGTGGAAGCTTTGGAAAGGGTGCAGAGGATATTTAATAGGATGTTGCCTGGTATGGAGGGAAGGTCTTTTGAGGAAAGACTGAGGGACTTGAGGCTGTTTTCATTAGAGAGAAGAAGATTGAGAGGTTACTTAATTGAGACATATAAGATAATCAAAGGGTTAGATAGGGTGGACAATGAGAGCCTTTTTCCTCAGATGGTGATGACTAGCATGAGTGGACCTAGCTTTAAATTGAGGGGTGATAGATACAGGACAGATGTCAAGTAGTTTCTTTACTCAGAGAGTAGTAGGGGCGTGGAACACAGTGCGTGCAACAGTAATAGACTCACCAAATTTGAGGGCATTGAAATGGTCATTGGATAAACATACAGATAAACATATGAAAATGGAATAGTGTAAGATACATAGGCTTCAGATTGGTTCCGCAGGTCGGCGCAACATCGAGGACCGAAGGGCCTGTACTGCACTGTAATGTTCTATGTTCTATGTTCTAACCTCACAAATATGTCAGCCATGGGAAATAAAGAATTTGGCCTAGTTTATTACTGTGGTAGAGAGTTTCTCCATTGCAGTAAAAGTGCTGGAAGAATTTGGGAATTCCAAGTTTGATCCCCGAATTCAGGATTTCTCATTTCTTAGGGGCAGGATTAGGGATGGGCCATACTTCCTTGTGGAGATTAGATCAGATAAGAGCAGAGTTGTTCTCAGTACATTTCTTTTAGATAGCCAGGTTATCTTTGGAGAACAGAGATATCTCTGTATGTGGTCCCAGGGTACCTTGGAGTTAGGGTTCAGGAATCCCTTTGGAGATGGGAATCAGAGATCTTTTGACAGGAGTTCTGATGGCCTTTGGTACTGTTAGCTTTGGAGGATTGTGCATAAGAGGTGCGCGAATCTTGAAGGTGTCTAGTTTGACAAGGCTTATCAAGAAGTGTCAACCTGTCATGTGTCAAAATGTGTTGCGCTAAATGAGAATGTTTTTTAATTCATTTATTGGATGTAGGTATTGCTGGCTGGGACAGCATTTATTGCCCATCCCAAGTTGCCTTTGAGCGGGTGGTGGTGAGCTTCCTTCTTCTACCACTGCAGTCTGTTGGAATTCCCTCCCTAACGGTATTGTGGGTCAACTCACAGTAGGGGGACTGCAGCGTTTTCAAGAAGGCAGCTCACCACCACCTTCTCAAATTTAACTAGGGATGGATAATAAATGCTGTCCCAGCCAGCGATAATCACATCCCACAAATGGTGAATAAAAAAAGTCCACCTGCTATGGGTTGATCCACAATGCCCTTTAGGAGAGAATTCCAAGACTTTGACCCAGCAACAGTGAAGAAATGGTGGTATATTTCCAAATGAGGATGATGAATGGCTTGGAGAGGAACCTGCAAATGGTGGTGTTCCCAAATATCTGCTGCCCTTGTCCTTCAAGACAAAAGTGGTCATGAGTCTGGAAGGTGCTATCTGAGGAACTTTGGTGAATTCATCCAAACAGTGTAGGCTGCACTATAAGAACAGAAGAAATAGGATTACATTTTTCACCTACTTACATGTGTACACATGGGTATCCAATGGGTTGGCATGGTGGGTGAAGAGGAGAAGTGTGGTGAGTGGAATTGGGCACTGAATGGACATGGGGTAAGAGAGATCATGGGACATGGGTGGAGGGCAATATGTTGAAAGAGTTGGCAGGGGTGGGACAAAGGGAGCATTTGACAGTGACAGGGATGGAGAAATGTTTTATATCCCCTCCCCATTTGGAGAGGTAAGGTACCGATTTGAACCCGATGCCAGAACATTTTCAGTTACGGTAAGCCAGGTACCTTTAGAATTGTGAAAAGTCGGGTTTTTGCATTAAAAAAAATGCATAAACTCATTGGGACTTCCAAAGTTGACAAAAAACTAGCCAAAACGAAACGTGGAGTTTAAAGACGTACAAGACCTGTGGCCAGTTATGACCTGTGTCCAGCACTTGATGAGTCTCATACCTCCATCTCCCTGGATTAAATAAATAAATATAAACATGGAGAGGGAATGCTGAGATACAAATGGCTAAGAAGTACAGCAATTGGGAGAGTGCAAATGAGGGATATCAGGACAGGCTCAGGTAAAATCAGTCAATGATCGTTTATCATGTAAGAGGCTATTCAGCCCACTGGTACTCTACTCTGAAGCAATCTGAACCAAATGTCACTGCCTGTTGTGTTAATGGATTGGGATGAGAAGAAAAGAAGATGAAAGAGTTACAAATACAGGCGATTGTGTCCCCTCAGAATTCGACACATGTTCAACATTTTGTTCAAACAAATGAAACAATTTGAACTACTAAATTATTTAAACCTATTAAACTGCATGTACAAATCAAGTTATACCCTCGAAAACAATGCTTTTCACTGTACCTTGGTACTAGTGACAATACATAAATCAATCAATCAATCCGAAATGGTTGCATGTCACGGTTTGAGGCACAACCCTTTGCGGTGAAAACGTAGCCTCCTTTGTTTTTGGATGACTTGTCAGACCAAGACTTTGTCAATCCTACTTGACCAGTTATAATAAATTCCAAGGCTGCGTTGCCGGAATATTTGCCAACATCTCACTTGCATTTAATTGTGCCAAAATAAATAAGTTCAACATTGCTTCATTTGTTGCTACCCTGCACTGCAACAATGGTAGTGAAGTTGTTTTTACAAAGTCCCTAAGAACAATCTCTTACTTTGGTATATTCAATATCTCCCAGAACAGAGTCTAACTGATGCTAAACCTGAGGGAAAATGTGACCAAATGCTTCAATTCAAACTATTTTCTTCAAATGTCTCATTTAAGAAAATTAATGTAGAACAGTCCCTATCAAAGATGGAAGATCATTTGAAACCTCAAAGTTAAATGAATCATAGTTGGCAAAACCACAATAATACCTATTGAGTTGAATAAAATGACTTTAAAAAAAAAACTAGATCATATTTTAGCTGTGTTCATTTGCAAAGGTGCTGTCTGCATGCAATATTAACTCAAAGAGTCTATTTTTTTGGAGTTATGGTCTAAAATAGGAAACCGCAGCTTATCTTCCTTAATTATCTTCGAAAGATATTCGTTAAAAGTTTTGGTGAGAATTTAGCCTGACAGGATGATAATTAGAGAATGGTAATTAATTTATCATTTTCAATAGACTTATAAATTCATTTGTACATGCAAACAGTTTAATAGGTTTAGATAATTTAGTAGTTTAAATTGTTTAATTTATTTAAACAAAATATTGAATATGTGTCTAATACTGAGGGGGCACAATAGCTTGTATTTGTAACTCTTTCATCTTCTTTTCTTCTCATTCCAATCCATAAGCAAAACAGGCAGTGAAATTAGGTTCAAATTGCTTCAGAATAAAGTAACCAGTGGGCTGAATGGCCTCCTACATAATAAACTATCATTGACTGGTGTTATCGGAAGCTGTCCTGATATCCCTCATTTGCTCTCTCCCACTTGCTGTACTTCTTAGTTATTTGTATCTCAGCATTCCAACTCCATTTATTTTCCAGAAAAGAATGAAAGATTCTTTGATCTAAGTATGACATTTATTTACAGCGCCAATTGTAATTAATTGCAATAGAAATGATCACCTCTGTTTTTGAGTCAGTGGCTGTTGTTTTCAAAACTTCAAATAAATACAAATTTCTAATCCCGTATAGTATTTTTCCCATTTCTCATAGTCGAACCATAGTATATAATGTTGTTTGTCTTTTTATTCTGAAAATAGCCTTTGTCCTATTTCTGCTATTCAAACGAGAGTAGCTGACCAGAAAAGGAGTCTAAACTGGCTCTATTCATTCACACTGTCACTCTCAGCAGGTCTGCTGAATGCTCAGTTTTCTGGTGGTCTCTGTAGCTGTCGCTATCGAAGAGGAAAAAATATCGACAAATCTTTCCACTGTGTATGTTCTGTAATGTATCTTCATAGTTGGAATAAAGTTCAATGTTTGGACCAAAGACAGTGCTTTCTACCAACATCACAGTCATTTTTAACTCGCTGTTGTTTGCTAAAATTAGTGAATTGGGCCTACACTCAAATTGAGTAATACAGTCAAATCTGAACAAGATTTAAGTTGCTGGAGAGTGCCAGCTCAGAATATACTACTGCGGTTTCAGATTTGAGGACTTGTGGAAACTGATCTGCCGACTATACGGTGATCAGTTTGAATGTTGCTTAAATGGGGAATTACCACGCCAAAGAGAAATCAAATGCGGTGCTGGCAGACTAACTCATCAATGCAGTCAGTTTCCCTTGAACATTAAATAGCCTAAAACCAAAACAGAAAGTGCTGGGAAATGCTCAGTAGTGCAAAATATAATCCAGGCAAGGGATGTCTCGCCCATGTCTGAAGGACGACGAGAGAGCTCTGCAGTCGCTTGCTTAGTCACTGAGAGCCAGTCCGGGTGAGGAGTGAGGATGCGAATCATACCAGCTGAGAGCTACTGGGCAATAACAGGCCCAGGCTCTCCAGCCTCGACAACTTCAAAGGGAAGGGTGATAGGTGCCAGCAGTGAGCCCTCGTAGGCCTGCTTTTGCTCAAAACGTTGAATCTCCTGCTCCTCGGATGCTGCCTGACCGGCTCTGCTTTTCCAGAACCACACTCTCAACTCTAATCTCCAGCATCTGCAGTCCTCACTTACGCCTCAGAAGCCGGAGATGAGCAAAGGCAGTGCTGGGGGGGAGTCACTGGTTCAGAGAGGGTGGGGGTGGAATCAAAGAAAAATGCTGTTGGAAGGTGGGAGGGTGTCCACTTACAGATTGCCACTTGTATCGGAGAGGGAAAGCTGCCCTTGAGCCTTTCTTTCCCGGAACGAATTGGGTGTAGAGGTAAGAAGTCAGTCAAATAGTTGTCCTTTCAATCACTTAGCAATTCAGAAGGCAAGCAGTACATTAGCCTTTATTGCAACAGGGCTTGAGTGGAGAGGCAAAGAAATCGGGCTCCAATTGTATAGAAACCTGGTAAGATCACACTTCGAGTATTATGTGTAGTTGAGCTCCCCTGGCCTAAGGGAAGGATAGAGAGGGAGCGCAGTGAAGGTTCACCAGTGTGAGTCCTGGGATGGTGGGTCTGTCTGGTGATGAGGGATTAATGGTGAGAAATTGGAGCCCGCATTCTCTGGGGTTGAGAAGAATGAGAAGCAATGTCGTAAAAACTCATTAGCCTGTCAACGGGATACACGGACTAGATGTAGAATGGATGCTTCCCGGGCTGCGGGATCTAGAATAAATAATAGACACAGTCTCAGAATGAAAGGCAAGACAGTTTGGACTGAAATGAAGAGAAGCTTCTTCGCTCAGAAGGTGATTTATCTTTGGAAGTCCTGACCCTAGAGGGCTGTGGAAGCTTAGTCACCTCAAAACAGAGATTTATAGATGTTTACTAATGACATTGAGAGATATGACAGCAGCACAGGAATATGCCATTAGATTAGATTCCCTACAGTGTGGAAACAGGCCCTTCGGCCCAACCAATCCACACCAGCCCTCCGAAGAGTAACCTACCCAGACCCATTTCCCTCTGAATAATGCACCTAACACTATGGGCAATTTAACATGGCCAATTCACCTGACCTGTACATCTTTGGACTGTGGGAGGAAACCCATGCAGACACAGGGAGAATGTGCAAACTCCACACAGACAGTCGCCCGAGGCTGGAATCGAACCTGGGCCCCTGGTGCTGTGAGGCAGCGGTGTTAACCACTGAGCCACCTTGCTTCCCCAATGATTTGGAATGACAGAGCAGGCTCAAAAGGGCTGAATGTAGACAAACAGGAGTCTAGAAAAACACAGCAAGCCAGGCAGCATCAAGAGGTGGAGAAGTCAGTGTTTCAGGTATAACCCTTCTTCAGGGCCAAATCTGCTGCTCCTTCTGCTCCTATCTCCAGCTGACCACCTCTAACCTACATAAATGCCTCCTTGCTTCCAAATGCACTTCATGGGAGGATGTTAAATTCTGCCCTGAATATTAAGTCAAATACCTTTCTCCACACCCAGAATTTGCTTGTTGCCTCCAACTTCAGTTGATTTATAACGTGAGAGATTGCGATTAAAGGCAAGATGGGAAAAACACAGTTGGTTAAGAGCTAAATTGTAATCAAACTGACCAGAGTTCAAATGTGACACAGGAAGCTTAAAGAAATACAACTTCGACTTGTCAATATTGCCCACTTTTGTGAGCCATTCTCATTGTTATATTTAGTTAATTTGTGTTCAGGGGACCAGTCTCCCTACTTTAGAAAGAATGTTGTGAAACTTGAAAGGATTCAGAAAAGATTTACAAGGATTTTGCCAGGGTTGGAAGGTTTGAGCTATAGGGAAAGGCTGAATAGGTTGGGGCTGATTTCCCTGGAGCATCAGAGGCTGAGGGGTGACCTTATAGAGGTTTATAAAATCATGATGGGTGTGGAAAGGGTAAATAAACAAGGTCTTTTCCCTGGGTTTGGGGGAGTCCAGAACTAGAGGGCATAGGTTTAGGGTGAGAGGGGAAAAATTTAAAAGGGATGTAAGAGGCAACATTTCACGCAAAGGGTGGTACGTGTATTGAATGAGCTGTCAGAGGAAGTGGTGGAGGCTGGTACAATTCCAACATTTAAAAAGCATCTGGATGGGTATATGAATAGGAAGGGTTTGGAGGGAAATAGGCCAACTTGCTGGCAAATGGGACTAGATTAGGTTGGGATATCTGGTCAGCATGGCCCAGTTGGACCGAAGGGTGTGTTTCTGTGCTGTACATCTCTGTGACTCTATGACTCTATGGTTGTTTCAGTGAATTATGCACTGGTTTAACACCTCCAGGCCTGGAGATTACAGACTTCTCACCTTCCCTTTCCAAGTTGTAGAGTCCTGTTGAAAATGGGATAAAGTGAGGACTGCAACTGCTGGAGATCAGAGTCAAAAAGTGTGATGCTGGAAAAGCTTCTGCTCAAAACGTTGACTCTCATGCTCCTCGCATGCTGCCTGACCAGATGTGCTGTTCCAGCTCCTGTTGGCAATGGGCTCAGAGATAATTTTGATCCATTTTTAAAGGGCATGGATTTGCAAGACAAATCTTTCCCTAGTTTGTCAATTTTGGGCCATGACATGGTGTGAGAAGCAGAATATTTTTATGCTGCTGTGGTTGGGTGATCTTTTTCTGAGATTTGGACTGAAGCACAATGCTGAAAGTGAATAAAATTAATTAACATGCACTAAGAGTAGTTGATAAGACATGACAAATTTTCTGAATGTGGACTAATTATCCTTTCTTTCAACCTTAAACTTTTAGGCATAAAAATGCTAATAGGCTTTCAAAGCTTTCTAATTTTTTTAAAAAAACGTACTCATAAACTGCTGAATGTCAATGAAACTAGTAGTGGTTTTGTGTAGATCTTTAAAGTAATTTTGAATGATTTTAAATTGGATTACTCATAAATGGTTGACCAGACTTATTAAAAAAGCTGTTTCTTTTTGTAATAAACCCATTCTAACCTGGGTGATTAAAAATACACCATGTGACCACATTAAGGAATGTTTTCAATATAAATTTTCCTTCAATTGTATTTTGAATGACTGTCTGATTGCACTGATTTATGGAAGAGTTTACACTTGCCAATATTGAACTGTGTAGGAATTTGATCAAAAACTGCAGAGTGGAAACTTTTGAATGTAAATTGTGTCTAATCGCCAATTCCATTGAAAACAGAAACTCCTGTCAAACATGGAAATCTAAAGTGCTCCATTTGCGTTATGCTCATTACAAGACCTTTGTTTTAAAATTGAGAATATAGTGTGCATGTTTCTACTTCACAGAATTGCTGCAGTGCACAAGGAAACCATTGAGCCCACTGGATCTGCACCGGGACTTGAATTAGTTTGTGGCACTCTTGTAGCTGAAGCTGAAGATTCAAGCTGCATTCTCGAGTTTGCATTTCCAATCTCGATTGATACCTAAGTGATGTGCTGTTAAATATCCTGTTGTTCAGGACATGGTTATAAAAAATGTATTATTTAAAAAAGACCGGGGTGTTAACCTAGTGTCTTAGTTAACAGTTATCCCTCAAACAACATGATCAAAATAAATTATCTGGTCCTCTATCGCCTTGCTCATTCTGAGACTTTGTATCGCGTAAATTATCTGCTGACTTTCCTTAACCCTATATGATCCATCACTTCATTTTGAAATGTCTTCACCTCCCAAACTCCAGAGGCCGTCATCAACTTATCCTGATCCCATCCTGTGAACAGATCATTCCAAATGTTAGCACAATGTACCTCGTGACTTCAATGTAACCATCTGTGCAACAGACTGTTCAAATATTTCATATAATATATATTGATTTGTTAAGAGGATGAGAAAATCAACATTGTTATTTTCGTTTGTAAGAACATATTTGTTCCTACCCTTTGCCTTTTCCTCTTCTCGTACCTTGGAGTACAATGTGTACAGAAGGAACGACCCTTGACTCACCAGAATAACACGAGCAACCGTACAGTCTCATGACATGAGTTGTCACCAGTGAAGGAGGATGTGGCATTGCTAATGGAGGAAACACCTGCTGGCCCACCTTACAGAATTCAAAGCCACTGTTATAAGAAGACAAAAGCATGCAAATTTCTTTGCCCTACTTGCAGGGAAAGGTTTCAGTTGCAGCAACAGGATGTGGAAGTAAGAATCGGAGACCTATAATCCTCAGTTGAGTGAACTGAGAAGAAACATGAGTCTACCTTGCACAAAGCCTTGCTGGATATGCAAGGGATTGTAGGACAATCATAGAAGACTTAGGTAGCTCCACTAATGACTCAAATGATATTCTGCATCCTTGAAGAGATTTATCCTAATCTTTGGGGTACCTTGATGAGCCTAGGGGGCTATAAGTTCTCAGTATTAATTTGACTCATCTTTATGTTCAGTTGTACAGCACTTGCAACTTGATTTTTGATGGCATGAATTGAATATTCGCTGCCAGTTTTGTTAATGGAGTAGAGGTGGGTTAGACTCAGCCACATGGTGGACTAACAAACATTGTAATCTGCCCCCAGGCTGTTTTTAGCCAGCCAAGCTGTTTGACTGCAAGGCAGCATTCACATTCATTTGGAAAGCCTTATGCAGGACAATAGTTATGTGGTCAGTCTGATCAGATACTAACTTCTCATCATCTGACGTGTCAAATGAAACTAGCACTTCTCCAGTGAGATAATGCGTGGCCTTATTATGGTTGATGTTCTATCCTCTCCCCTATCAGCCCCATTTTGCATTTTCTGTTTTAAGTTGAATATTTCTGTTCCTGCACTAGTTAACCATAGATAGCACAAAATGGTGACATATGTAATCAATCACTGATACGTTGTAAAGAAATATGGTCAGAAAAGCAGCAGAATTTCTCACAGAGTTCCTTTTGCCCCTTTCAATTGTCTTGTGAAATCATGGCTGGAACTGCCAGTGACAGAAACCATCCTAACTGGTCGTTATTGATGTTTAAACTGAGGGAGCAGGACTGATTAGATTTTGGAGGTAATCACAGATAAGTCTGATGCACTTTATATTCTGCATTGTCAAGTGAATTGAACTTCTAGACGGACTTGCCGATCGGTGCATGAGCTTAAAGCCCTTGTTGATTTTCATTCTGCCCAACTCAAGGTTACTGAATCCATTGCAATGCTAAGGCAGCAGAAATTTGAAACTGACCCTGCAAATGTCTGCTGTCTATGACTCAGTATTAAGAAAAAGCACTGTGGAGCAGTTTTTATGAAATGAAAAACTGCATTAATTTTGTGGGTGCAAAGTACACACCGTCAGGTACACTTAAACCATTTGATAACAAACATATTCCAAGAACAACCTTTTACTAGATGCCAGCTCTCTTGTGGTTATGGTAACTGAAAAATATCAGGGCATCTGAAGTCTGACTGATTGCAGTGCAGATTGGTTTCTGGAGCCGGCGAGCATCGACATTGACAACAGGATGTAGTTTTCTTTCTGCATCAATGACCACAATGAGGATTATTACTGTTCTTCAGTTTCTGTTAGTTTTTAGACTGTGCACCTCAAGAAGATCACCTTCAGCAGGATTGAAATAAACTCCACATCCCTGGCATATCAAAATTCTTGCGTGCTGTAATGGCTCCGTACAAGGTCACCCCCACAGCGTGTTTCCCACAACTGCTAGATCTTGCTGTTGCTGCGCTGGAATACTGTAAATGACCCCCACACATTGCCCTCCCATCTCAGTATACTGACTGACCGTCCGGGTGAATTATCCAGCCTGTATCAAAAAATAATGTATTCTCCACCCCATCACGAATGGCGCATATAACGAGAGGGACCCTCAAGACTGATTTGGCCATCATGTAAGGATGCTAATGTTATATTCAGTTCACATCGTCTCAATAAACCTTTTTGTTGCAGTAGGTAATGGGTCACTCTGCCCACCTCTTTCCACATGCTATCAATCTATCCTGTTATAGACTGTTACTAAATAGTTAAGCTCAAGGAAATTTGGATGGACTGCCGCAGCGTCTTGCCCATGGGCCCCACCTCTGCCTGTTCACCCTGACTGAGTGAAAAGATTGCAGAGCTAAAATTCTTTTATTTAAACCCGATAACATATTTCTTAAAGGTGTCCATGTTCTGGGTTTGGGAATCATCCTACTTCCAGGAAGTATAGTTAATAACTCTCGTTCCCTCTGAACCCTTCTTCCTCTCTATTCACGTGTTCCTGAATCCTCAATGGTTCAAAGCAACAGTACAATAGGAACTTGTGCAATGGCAAATCAACTGGGAAGGTAGTATTTAATCTTTCTTCAACCACAACAGAAAACTCAGGTTATAATACACTGACAGTAATGTTTGGTTTTGCATTTTTGAAATAAAGTGATAATCTAAAATTATATATGCAATGTGACAAATTTCGATGCAACTTATTTAAGGAAGGAGTGAAATTCGAGAACACGGATAAGCTTAGATTACCAGTGCTGGGAATGATGTGGTATGAGACACCATTTGAAGAAAGCATCATTCACAACTTAAACAGTGCACCTTTCTAATTAGAAAGAAGGATCAAGAAGGTTTCTAATAATCAATCCAACATTACCAGTTTTAACCTGTTGCCAAGTGTTAATACTAGGCCCGTTCCCAGTTCCCATTCTGATATTTCAATGGTCAATGGTATACTGAGATTTGTTATCCTTGGCCAGATCACTAGATGGTGCACTTCACCATTAGGCTGTTTAGTGGCCTGGTTCATGTACTTGCCGCTGGCTAACTATGATTAGAGAAGATGATTTTGCATTTGGTGGAACTTTTTCAACACCTCGTCACCATTCCAAAAATGGCTGCTTTCCAAATGTTCATTTCTCAATGAAGGTTAACAGTGCAGCTTTATTTAGCAGTAATGGAGTAAAGTGTTCAATTTAGACAATAACCATAGTGTAAAGGACAAATCCCACTCATTTAATACTGATGTAAGTTCCAGTTTGTCACATGTCTAACTTATATCGAATTACGATTGAGACTCAATCAATTCTGGTAACAGTATGACAATTGAGAAAGGTAACTACAAAGACATGAGGGAGGAGCTGGCCAGATTTAATTGGAGGGGGAACCTAGCAGAAAAGACAGTGGAACAGCAATGGGAGGAGTTTCTGGGGGCAGTTCGGGAGGCACAGCAGAAATCTGTCACAAGGATGAAGAAACAAACCAAGAGGAGGATGAGGCAAGCAAAGCTGACAAGGAAAGGCAGGGACAACAATACAAGCAAAAGAAAAAGCATACAATGTGGTGAAGATTGGTAGACCAGAGGATTGGAATGCCTTTAAAAACCATCAGAGGACAACTAATAACAAAAAGGAGGGAGAAGAGAGTGAAATATGAGGAAAAGTTAGCTAATAACATAAAATAATATTGCAAGACATGTTTTAAGTATATGAAAGGTATGAGAGGCAAGAGTGGACATTGGACCACTGGAAAAGGAGGCTAGAGAGTAGTAATGGGGAACAAATAAATGGCAGGGGAACTGAATAAGTGCTTTGCATCAGCTTTCACATTGGAAAACACCAGTAACCTACTGGAACTTCAAGAGAATCAGGGGGCAGAGGTGAGTGTAGTGACCATCACGAAGGAGAAGGTGCTAGGGAAGCTGAAAAATCTGAGGGTGGATAAAGCACACAGACCAGATGGACCACACCCCAGAGTTCTGCAGGAGATGACTGAGGAGATTACAGAGTCATTAGTGGTGATCTTTCAGTAATCACTAAGTCAGCTTTGTTAAGAGGGGGTCATGCCTGACAAATGTGTTAGAATTCTTTGAGGACATAACAAGGAACTTAGACAAAGGAGAGTAAGTGGACACAGTCTATTTGGATTTCCATAAGGCCTTTGACAAGGTCCCACACAGGAAGCTGCTAAAAAAGATAAGAACCCATGGTGTTTGGGGCAATATACTGATATGGATAGAGGATTAGCTGATTGGCAGCAGGCAGAGAATGGGGATAAAGGGTCTTTTTCAGGATGGAAGCCTGTGACTAGTGAAATTCTGCAGGGGTCAGCGTTGAGACCATGACTAATCATGTTAGACATTGACATTGTAGATGAAGGAACTGAGGGCATGGTTGCCAAGTTTGACACAAAGATAGGTACTGTTGATAAAACAGGAAGCTGCAGAAGGACCTGGGCAGTTGGGTACTTGGACAAACTAGGAGAGTGAGCAAAGGAGTGGCAAATGGAATACAATGTGGAAAAGTGTGAGGTTATTCATTTTGGCAGGAGGAATACAGGTGCAGACTGGTTTCTAAATGGGGAAAGGCTTCGGAAATCTGAAGCACAAAACTATTTAGGAATCCTAGTTCAGGATTCTCTTAAGTTTAACATGCATGTTCAGTTGGTAAATGCAATTTTAGCATTTATTTCAAGAGGGCTACTATACAAGAGCAGAGATGTACTGCTGTGGCTGTGGTCAGACTGGATTTGGAATATTGTGAGCAGTTTTGGGCCAGTATCTAAGGATGGATGTGCTGGCCTTGGAGGGTCTTCAGATGTGGTTTACAAGAATGATCTTGGGGATGAAGGGCTTGATGTATGAGGAGCAGTTGAAGATTCTGGGTCAGTACTTGATAGCATTCAGAAGGAAGAGATGGGGTCTGATTGAACTTACAGAATGCTGAGAAGCCTGGGTGGTGCGAATATGGAGAAGTCGTTTCCATTAGTAGGAGAGATAAGAACCTGAGGGCACAGCCTTAAAAAGAAGGGGCAACCCTTTAGACTGAGATGCAAAGGAATTTCTTGAGCCAGTGGTGGTTAATCTGTGGAAATCATTGCCACGCAGTCACTGAATGTATTTAACACATGTCTTGTATTTAAGACACTTCTTGATTAGTAAAGGGATCAAAGCTTATGGGGAAAGGCAGGAGAATGGGGTAAAGAGACAGGTCAACCATGATTGAATGGCAGAGCAAATTCAATTGGCAAAATGGCGTAATTCTGCTTTCTCTTATGACCTTATGGGGGAATAAAGTCGGTGTAATGAAAATGGCTGCAAAGATTTTCATTGAAAGTAAATGTATGTTGACAGTTTTAAGGTCTGCTATTTAAGATTTCTTTGAAAAATGTTGCTTTCCATGATTTCCATGTATTGAAGATTATATTAAATTTATGGATTCAAATTTGATGATGAACAAAAATGCATGACATGTGGAATTAATGTTTTTGTTGGAAACTTACACTTGACTGGAGGTTGCCCTAATCCCCTAAGACCATAGGATATAGGAGCAGAAGTAGACCATTCAGCCCATCGAGTCTGCTCATTCGATAGGATCATTGCTGATCTGATAACCCTCAACCCCATTTTCTTGTCTTTTCTCTACAACCCTTGATTTCCTTACTGATCAAAAAAACTGTCTATTTTAGTCTTGAATGATCCAGCCTTAACAGCCCTCTGCTGTGTAAAGAATTCCACAGACTGACAATCCCCTGAGAGAAGAAATTCCTCCTCATCTCAGTCTTAAATGGGTGACCCATTACTCTGAGATGATGCCCTCTGGTCCTAGTCTCTACTGTACAGGGAAAGAACCTTTCTGCATCTGCTCTGTTAAGTCATCTAAGCAACGTGTATGTTTCAATAAGGTTGCCCCTCATTCTTCGGAACCCATTTGGTGTCTTTTCACCTTTGCTGGTTTCAACTTAAGCAAGGTTCCCACTGCGGATTGATGGAAGCCTATACACTACGCTCAATAGAGACCTTAAGACAAGTCAGGGAGTCCAGAAACATTTGCGTAAATAAATCCTGACTGTTCAAATTAGTTAGACCTTCATTTTCTTGAACTCTCCACATGCTCCTGCACCTTCAGGCTCATAATCATTTTCCTTCTGCTGCGAACATTGAACATCAAAACCCATGTGTCAAAATACCTTTAGGAAAGTGCTGCATCAGCCTAATCATTACCCTACAAGAAATATTGACATGGTTTCAGTTGCCTAAATAAGATAGTATCAAATAATGGATAAATAGACAATCATAGAACAACAACAGTCATTGCAAAAAAAAAGTCAGGCACTATCTGTGGAGATAAAATCAGAGTTAATAAACCATGGTGAATATGACCTTTCTGCAGAACAACTATTGTGATTAGACGAACAAAATATCATACCAGAATCCAGTGTAGAATTAAGCTTGCAATGTCTATACTGGAGTGCTGCTTTGTTATATTAGAGAATATTGGATTTTGCTGAAACAGGGATAGCTGCTTTGTTGCATTAGAAAGTAACTGGAGTTTGGTGAAACAAAGAGTGCTGCTTTGTTACATTAGAATGCAGATACAAAAATGATCCTAGAAATAGTTGTAAATCAGCAGCTAGAAGAGAGCGAAGACCATGATAAAATTATCATCACCACAGAAGTGGTACTAAGCAAACTGGTAGAGCTACGTGGACTGACAAATCTCTGAGTCCAGGAGGACCTCAAACTAGGATCTTAAAAGAGGTTGCTCAGGAGGTAGTGGATGTATTGTTCTTAAATTTTCAAAATTCCCTAGATTTTGGAAATGGTTCCGTCAGACTGGAAAGGTGCAAATGCAATCCTTGTATTCAATAAGGAAGTGAGGCATTTATAAGCCAGATAATTTGATGCCTGTCATGGGTCAAATCTTTTAGAAGGTTATAGCTTCAAAAAACTCAAGGAATCAGGAAGAGTCAGCATGGTTTTGTGAAAGGGATATCATGTTTACCAATTTATTGGAATCCTCTGAAGGAAGAACAGGTGTTGTTGATAAAAGGAAGCTTGTGGATAAGTTGCAGTCGGATTTCCAGAAGGCAGTTGACAAGGTGTCACATAAATGGCTATTGTGCAAAGTTGGGATGGAAGTAACATATTAGCGTGATTGGAATATTCACTGGCTGGCAGGAAACAGTGTCTGCATAAATAGGTCTTTTTCTGTTTGGCTTGATCTTACTAGTGGAGTCCCACAGGAATCTGTACTGGGCAATTAGTTTTTTTTTTACAATTTATAGCAGCAACTTAGACGAGGAGAATAAAGACGTGGAAGCCACATTTTCACATGACATAAAGCGAGGTTAAGAAGTATGTAGTGAAGATGTCATCAGGAGGTTGCTGATGAATATAGATAGGTGGCAAATGGGAAAGTATCAGGTTGCTCACTTCAGCAGGAAGAATAAAAAACCAAACTAATGACTTAAATGGAGAATAACTGCAGAATTCTATGGTATGGGAAGACCTAGCTATTCCATTGTGCTGGTCAGAAAACATTAATGTACAAATACAGCAAATTATTAAGAAGGCTAATGGAGTACTATTCCTTATTTTGAGAATAATTGAATATCAAATTAAGGATACCATGCTTCAGTTATACAGGACATTGGTGAGACAACTTCTTGAATATGGAGTTTTAATCTCCTTATTTAAGGAAGGATGTTAATGTGTTGGAGGCGGTTCTGAGGAGGATGATGAGTTTAATACCTGGAATGAACAGGTTGGCTTATGAGGATAGATTGGACATGCTAAGTTTGTTTCCACTGGAATGTAGAAGGTTGTGACTTGATGACATATATCTATGCAGGCCTAAATCAGGCTGTGTTATCATCAACTGATTTGGTTGGTTGGAAAGATTAATCTGTGACAGCTAAGCCATGTGCGTTACATGATCCAATGCTGGACAAAACGACCAATTTGGATCTACCTAGGTCACTGGCATTGAGCTGTGAACAACGGTAACATGAACGAGTAAACACATATCCATCTGAAGTTTGCAAAATACCAAAAAATGAGTTGGAAATGTGTATAATGAAAGAGGATTCGAGGAGAACTTTAAAACTGATGTCGCTAGGCAAAATGGCTGAGGAATTTCAAGGGAGTTGATCACCCAGGTACATCAACAAAAGCAGCAGTATCATAGAATCCCTCCATGTGCTAACTGAGTCCACACTGACCCTCTGAACAGCATATCACCAAATCCCTGTGACCTGCATTTCCCATAGTTAACCCACCTAACCTACACATCCCTGGACACTATGAACAATTTAGTCTGGCTAATCCATCTAACCTGCAATCCCTGGACACTATGGACACTTTAGTCTGGCTAATCCACCTAACCTGCACATCCCTGGACACTATGAACAATTTAGTCTGGCTAATCCACCTAACCTACACATCCCTGGACACTATGGACAATTTAGGGTGGCTAATCCACCTAACCTGCACATCCCTGGACACTATGGACAATTTAGTGTAGCTAATCCACCTAACCTGCACATCCCTGGACACTATGGACAATTTAGTGTAGCTAATCCGCCTAATCTGCACATCCCTGGACACTATGGACAATTTAGTGTGGCCAATCCACCTAAACTGCACATCCCTGGACACTATGGACAATTTAGTGTAGCTAATCCACCTAATCTGCACATCCCTGGACACTATGGACAATTTAGGGTGGCTAATCCACCTAACCTGCACATACCTGGACACTATGGACAATTTAGTGTGGCTAATCCACCTAACCTGCACATCCCTGGACACTATGAACAATTTAGTGTGGCTAATCCACCTAACCTGCACATCCCTGGACACTATGAACAATTTAGTGTAGCTAATCCACCTAACCCGCACATCCCTGGACTGTGGAGGGAATCTATAGCACTTTGTGGGAAATCCACACAAGCACAGGGAGAATGTGGAAACTCCACACAGTCAGTCGCCCTACAGTGAAATGGAACCCTGGTGCTGTGAGGGAGTAGTGCTAACCATGGAGCCATCATGGAGGACATCCACAAAGATCAGAAACTGGGATATAACATCCATAAACTGATAATCCAGGATCCATAATTTGAATCTTAATATTGATTCGAAAATCAGAACAGATTTTATACTGGGAGATATAGTTAAATTGAATTGTCGAACATTGTGAAGGAACTGAAAGCATTGACAGGCCATTGAACCCAGCAGGTACCTGCCACCTCCTCCATCGTGATTCATTTCACCTCATTCTCATTCTTTCCTACTCACGTTTATCCAGCTTACCCAGAAATGCAACTGTGGTATACTCTTCAACTACTAGTTCCACATTCTCATCACTCTCTTGGTTAAAGGAGTTTCTGCTGAATTTCCTTCTGGATTTATTATCAGTCAGCAAGTATGAATGGCCTGTAGTTGTGGAACAACCCTAACAAGTGGAAAAACTGTCTGCCCTGTCAAACCCTTTCATTCAAAACAGGAGTGGAGTAGGCCATTCAGCCCATCAAGCCTGCTCTGCCATTCCATAAGACCATGGCTGATTTGTTTGGGTTTTGATTTCCTCATTCCCATCTATTCCCCATAACATTTGATCCCGTTCCCTAATCTTAGATGTGATCTTCCACCACCTTAGAAGTGGACTGTTAATCTAGAGACTCAGGAAATGTTCCTGCACCTGAGTTCAAATCCTGCCACGGCAGATGGTGGAACTTGAATTCAATAAAAACCTGGAATTAAGAGTCCAATAATGAAACCATTGCTGATTGCAGGGAAAAACTCGCCTGGTTCACTAATGTCCTTTCAGGAAGGAAACTGCCATCCTTTCCTGGTCTGGACTGCATGTGGTTCCATTTATAATCCTGCCTTCACCATACTCTGAGGCAGACAGTTCCAAAGTTGTGAGCCCTCTGAGAGAAGTAAGTTATCTTCACCCCTGTCCTAAAAGTGTGGTCCTTAATTATAAAACAATGTCCCTTAGTTCTGGACTTATCCACATGAGGAAACATCATTTACATGCCCACCTTGTTCAGATGTTTCAGGATCTGATGCGAATCAATCAAGTCAACCCTTTGCTCTTGAAAGCTCCAACAGAAAAAAGACAAGTCTGTCCACTCTTTCCTCAGAAGACAATCCACTCATTCCAAGTATCAACCTAGTAGTTTCCTTCTAAACCAGTCTAACACATTTGCAATCTTCTTTAAATAAGTGGACCAAAACTTCTGACAGCATGTAGAGCCATAGAGTCAAACAGATGTACAGCATGGACACAGACCCTTCAGTCCAACTCATCCATGCCGCCTAGATATCCCAATCCAATCTAGTCCCATTTGCCAGCATTTGGCCCATATCCCTCGAAACCCTTCCTATTCATATGCCCATCCAAATGCCTTTTAAATGTTGGAATTGTACCAACCTCCACCACTTCCTCGGGCAGCTCATTCCATATACACACCACCCTTAGGACCCTTTTAAATCTTTTCCATTGCACCTTAAGCCTCTGCCCTCTAGTATTGGACTCCCTTACCCTGGGGAAGGGACCTTTATTATTCACCCTATCCATGTCCCTCATGATTTTATAAACTCCTGTCAGGTATTTTCTCACAAATGGCTGGCACAGATGAAGAAATGAATCCTTATTTTTGCATTTGAATTGCTGTCATAATGATGATAAAACATTTCAGTCACCATTTCAATTACATGATGCAGCTTTTGTGATTCATGCAGTAGAACACCTAGATCCTTCTGCACATTAGAATTCTGTAGTTGTTCTCCATTTAAGTAATACTTCTTTTTAATTCTTCTTGCTGAAGTGAATAACTTCCCATTTCTCCACATTGTACTCCGCCTGGCAGGTTTAGAGGATTTCACAAATTATCCCTTTGTCTTTTCTCCTGTAGAGAAAAAATCCAACTCTTTCCATTGTAGAATCTGTTGAATCATTAGAATTTTGTGAGAATAAGTGCTATAGATAAAAATTTAGCCTTGTCTCAGAATTACATCATCACTTTAAGATCTAATTATCGGCTATTGAACATAATTGCTCATTTTTTAAAAAGTAGTTAACACTTTTTTATTCTGACAATAGAGACTTCAATCATTTTTTTTATGGAATAATGGAAATGTTGTGGGTGAGCATGGTGGTGCACGGTTAGAACTGCTACTTCATGGTGCCAGGAACCTGGTTCCAATTCCTCCCTCAAGCAGTTTGCGCATTCTCCCTGTGTCTGCGTGGATTTCTTCCCGCAGTCCAAAGATGTGCAGGTTAGGTGTCCAGGGATGTGCAGGGTAGGTGGTTTGGCCATGGGAAATGCAGGGTTACAGGGACAGGGTAAAGGTATGGGTCTGGGTGGGCTGCTCTTTGGAGGATAGGTGTGGACTTGATGGGCCGAATGGCCTGTTTCCATACTGGAGGGATTCGATGGTGAGTTTCATTCTGTTGGGAAAAGGAAGTGGGAAGGGTATGCTTCTGGGCTTTTTACTGCTGAAAAAACATGTGATTGCACACCGTGAGAACTGAATAAGAAGACATAAGTCTAAAGTTAAATTTTGACTGAAGCAGCGAATTAGAACAAATACCTTTTTTCTTTCTTCAAAAGCAATGAGAAGCACAGTGTAAAAAGTGACCCAACAAAGGAAAAAGATCAACTAAAAATGTAGCAATTCCAAAATCCCTGAAATCACTTCAAAACATTTTAAATGCTGTGATAGAAAAGGTTGGATCAATAAGCATATCTTCCATGTCTAGCATTTTGTGAATTCTTTCAACAAGAAAGAAGATAAGCATTTGGCTATAGGCAGAATTGGGCATTTTTCATAAGTGGATAAGCCAGAATGACCAAATACTGATTATAGAATCCCTACAGTGTGGAAGCAGTTCATTCGGCCCATCGTGTCTACGCTAATCCTCTGAAGAGGATCCCAATCAGACCCATCCCATTCCTGTAATCCTGCATTGTCTGTGGCTAACCCATTAAGCCTGCACATCCTTGGACACTACGTGCAATTTAGCATAGCCAATCCACCTAATCTGCAAACCTCTGGACTGTGGGAGTAAACCCATGCAAACACAGGGAGGATATGCAAACTCTACACAGTTGCCTGAGGGTGGAATCAAACCCTGATGCCTGGTGCTATGAGCCAGCAGTACTAACCACTGAGCCACTGTGCCACCCTATTGGGATAAAATGTAGTTGATAACATTCTGAGCCCTCACCCTCTTGGTGAGGCCAAGAGAGATGCTGGGGAAGTTGCAAATTAAAAATCAGGAATACGCCTCCAATTTACTGCATCATTTTTACAGTGGTACAGTTGAGAAGCATAATTCTACAAAGATTAGTGAGTCAGAAGAATAGACAGATTTTAAGACCATAAGAAATAGGAACAAGAGTAGGCATTCACCATTCGATAGGATCACGGTCTTCTCTACATCGGGAAGACCAAACATAAACTAAGGAATGGTTCGACGAGCATCTCAGCCGGACCCACAGGAGCAGACTGGACCTCCCAGTCACCATCCATTTTAATTCCCCTTCCCACTCCCTTTTCAACATGACCATCCTTGGTCTCCTCCATTGTCACAACGAACCAAACCGCAAATTGGAGGTACAGCACCTCATCTTCTGACTGGGCAGGCTACAACCCGGAGGACTCAACATTGAGTTCTCCAATTTCAAATAACCTCCCTCCCCTTCCCTCGACTCCCTTCCCAGCCCCTCCCCCTCCCTGCCACTCCTCCCAGCCACCTACTGGATTCATTCCTCCCATTGACCAACCAGGTTGTAACTTCTGCCAGTCTTCACCTATCCCTACTTCACCATCCTGCCCCCGCCTTCCCCTAAATCTATACTCACCCCCAGTCCTGAAGAAGGGCTACACCCAAAATATTGACTTCAGCACATCCTGATGCTGCCTGGCTTGCTGTGTTCTTCCAGTCTCCTGCTTGTCTACACAGGAGCAGTAATGGCAAACAAGGTCATGGCAGAATGGTTCAGCAGGTATTTAGTGTCTGTATTCACTGTTAAAGATATGGAAAACTTCCCAAAGATACTTGAAAATCAAGCAGTGAATGGGAGGGAGGAACTCCTAACAATCACCATCACCAGAGAAAATGTATTATGGTATCTATTTCATCTCAGGGCTGAAAAGTCCCCAATACCTCATGACCTGTAATGTAGGATCTTAAAAGAAGTAGATAAAGAGATAATAGGTTAAAATGTTTTTAAAAATCCTTAGATTCTGTAAGGTTCAAATGGATTGGAAAATAGCAAATTCTTTAAGAAAAGGCAGGAGACAGAAAACAAGTAATTATAGACAAGTTAGCCTAACATCCATGATTGGAAATTTCTAGAATCCACTTATTCAGAATGTTTTAGCAGAATACGTCAAATATTTCAGTGCATCAGACAAACTTAACCTGATTGTGTTAAAAGAAAATCATGTCTGATAGAATCATTTGTGCATCTGTGCCACGGGCAGTGATGTAGTAACTGTGCAATGACCAGTAATACAGGGGGCCTTGCTATTACATTGGGGTCAGGGGCTCAAATCCAGTTGCAGTACATGATAAAATAGAAAATAAATTAATAAATATGCAAAAGTGCTGGTCTAATGGAGACCGTAAATCTGAGCAATTGTCATAAAAACCCATCTGGCTTGGGAAAGAAATCTGTTGTCCTGCCCTGGTTAGACATCCATGTGGCTCCAAACATACAACAATCTAGATAACTCATAATTGGCCAACGAAGCCACTTAGTTATGTCAAAACCACTATATCTAAGTAAAGAAGTGAAACAAGCCAAAAACCTAACTGTGTTTAATTAAATATCACGCAGCTATGTGGCATATGACACTCAGCTCTGCTGAATCTGATACCAACAGCAAGTCAAATATGATCATATGCATAATGATATCTTCAAACGTTCCTACTTTGAAGATCTTATTCAAGTCCTCAAACTCCCACACCTCTTCTACTGGAGATGTTCCAGATAGATTACTCAGAGAGAAACTCACATCCTTTAGTGGAGCACTGTCACAGACTTTACGAAGGTCATGCAAAAGCTCAGGGACTTGGTCCTTATTGGGAAAATGTTGAGCAACAACCATATTTTCCCCTGGTCATGCACACCATGGGTGAGCAAGCATGGATGGTGGAGGCCGAGACAGCAGTAGAGAAACCATTACAGAGGGCACATCCCACACCTAGCTCAGCTGGGCACAAACCATGTACCTTGGGGTTTGCTGATGAGAAAAGCACTTCCCTCAGCTGCAGCAGAGACTGTGCAATGCACAGTAAGGTGATCAGGTGGTGCTGCACACCTTTGAACAGATATTGGAAGAGCCGGCATCAGGTTCAAAAGACGTGACATCCAAGATCTTTACGATGGCATCTTCTCCCATGTAGGAGTGGTCAAGTACATGGGTTGTGAAGTGTGACAACTATCTTGGCACCTGGAGAACATCTCATTTCTCACCTGATTGAGGATACATGGTACCTTTTTTGTTGTTGTACTTTTATGCCATATTATGAGACTTGGGTTCAATACAGACAGGTTGAGGAGAAGGCAAAGTCAAGTACTACCTTCAGGCTTACCTTTCAGGTGTGGTGACCCTCAGACCATTAGTCATCTCTCTCTAATAAGAGAGGGGGACTGTTAATCCAGAGACTTAGGTGATGTTCTGAGGACCTGGATTCAAATCCCACCACAGCAGATAGTGGAATTTGAATTTAATAAAAACCTGGAATTAAGAATCTAATAATGGACCCATTGCTGATTATTGGGAAGAACCCATCTGTTTCGCTAATGTCCTTTACCTGGTCTGAACTGCATGTGATTCTAAACCCGCAGCAATGTGGTTGATTCTTAACTGCCCTCTGGGCAATAAGGGATGGGCAATAAATGCGGGCCTAGCCGTAGACTTTCTCATCCATGAATATGTGAAAATAAATGAGATGAGAGAGCAGCCCTATGGTCTGGTGAGGTATATTATGCATTCCTACCAAGTACGTTATACATAGTATTCTTGCATCAAGTTCCGCTTTCATATTACATAACATTTCCATTGAGTATTCATGTCCTGGCTGTCAGTGTGCTTTTTAGAGATTCGCACTCCCAGCTGTTAAAATTACCCAAACCTTTTTGCAGACTAAAGCCACTTACAACAAAGCTTCCTTTTGCCTAACTGGTGATGCAGTGGACCCAACCAGCAAGTCTCCAGGAAGGTTCCAGATTTCAAGCATGCTAGACATTGAGTTTGCTGACCTTACTTAAAGTGGTGAGAGAGCCAACTCAACTTACCCAGTGTTCCTCAATAATATAGAGAAAGTGAGTCATACCTATTAATAGGAAACCCAGCTGGAACTGTATATATTGTAAATCTAGAGTGACTACAGTAATTGGGTCCAGTTTAATGGCTCATTGATGCTCACTGTTGAACCTTACATATAAATATTGAATATTTGATTGGCATATTAGATAGTGACTGCCGTCCATTGAAACATAATCCACTGAGAAGTCAAGAACAGATATGTGAGAAAAATTATAGATCATGGAATAAAAGTGTCAGTAGTAATGCAGATACAAATTTGACTAAGTGATAGGAAACAGAGGGTCAATGGATATGTTTTGGGCTGGAGGAAGGATTTTAGAGGTGTTCTCCGGGGCCAGTATTGGGACCCTTGCTTTTCCAGGTATATATTAGTGATCTAGACCTTGGCGTGCAGGGCACAATTTCAAAATTTGCAAATGACACTGAACTCAGAATAATTGTCATTTATGAGGAGGACAGTTTATAACTTTGAAAGGAGATTGGCAAGTTGGAAGAGTGAATGGATAGGTGACAAATGAGATGCAATGTAGAGAAGTGTGAGGTGATGCAATTTTGATGGGAGAACATTAAAAGTCAACATCAAATAGGGACTACAATTCTAAAAGGGATGCAGAACAGGAGCACCTAGGTATATATGTACACAAATTATTGAAGATGTCAAGACAGATGGAAAGAACAATTAGTAAAGTATACAGTGTTCTCAGCTTTATTAATAGGTATATGGACCACAAGGGCAAGGACTTGATTTTGAACTTGCATAAGACACTTGTTAGATCTCATTTGGAGTATTGCGTACAGTTGTGGACACCATATTATTGGAAAGGTGTGAGTGAATTGGAGAGAGTACTGAAGCAACTTGCAAGAATGGCTCCGGGGATGAGAAACATGACTTATCTGAACCCTAACCTTAACTTCAATGATGAGGGTAGATTGAAGAAGGTGGGACTGTTCTCCTTTGAGAAAAGAAGGCTTAGAGAAAATTTGATAGAGGCTTTCAAAATCATGAGGGGTTGGATAAAGAACGTAGGGAGAAGCTATTCCCATTGATTAAGGGGACAAGAATGAAAGAGCATAGGTTGAAAGTGATGCGCAAAAGAAACAAGGATGATATGAGAAAACTAAATCTTTCACTCAACATGTAGTTTGGGTAAGGAATGCACTGCCTGGAAACATGATGGAGGCAGGTTCAATTGAGACATTCAAAAGGGCATTGGTTGATTATTTGGATAGATGTAATGTGCAAACATGTAGGAAAAAAAGCAAGAGATTGGAATTGGAATTAGGTAATGATGCTTGTTTGACAAGCTGTTGCAGGCACGATAGACCAAATACCTATCTTCTGCACCGTAACAGTTTGTGGTTCTATGATTCTGTGAAGAACTCCAGGCAAGAAAGCGACAAAATGTGATGCAGGAAGGAAAGCATTCATTTGAAACCACAGCCTACTTGAATATTCATTAAACTGCTGTTGGTTTTCAGCAAGAATCGTAATAACTTCACAATGCTGTGCATATACAGTTTGCTTGCGTGCTGGTTATGTCTGTAGTTAACCTGTTCAAAAATTCCTCTGTTTAAAAATTAACACCGAGCTTGCACACAATGCAAGTTAAGGAAAGCACCACAAGTTTGGATGTCGATATCTGCATGTGGTACATGAGACACTAATAACTGTTTGACCAAACGTCAGGGGTCAACCTTTACACAAGACCGGCCATTGCCTGAGTGAATATAGTAATTGTGTAGATAAGAAGAAAGGGTGAATATTTATGAAGAGCATTATCACAGTAGTCCCAACATCAGAAAGGACTTTTCAGCCAATTCTGTAAACTAATTACTGTTACATGTTGAAACACTGTTGTAATGTGCAGACACCCAACAGCCAATTTATGCATAATGAGAACCTACAAAGAGCAAAGAGATGAATTTCTCATTTTTAAATGTCACATCATCTTCCTGTCATATGATATGAAGGTGCACAGCTTTATTTCACTGGAGCTGTTTTCAGAAAAATGAATGAGACTAATAGTGACTTGATAGAGCTGTTTAAAATTCTGACAGGTTGCTGCAGAATGGGCAGTTGATTGAGGGATTTGGAAAAGGGTGCATAAATATTAAATGTAACGTGAGATTTAGGGCAGAGAATTTTTAAACACAGGATTGCTTGAAATGTACTATAGCACGAGAATTAGAGATTGAAGCAGGATCATGAGATAGATTTGCCAACTTATTGGAACCTGCTGCAGCTTATTGGAAAATCGAAATCAATGTCTCTGGTATTTCTAAAGATCTTCTAGTTGAACATTTATTGACAGGTTTTGCTTGGTAATTGAGGGAAGAGAAAATGAAGAGGTGTATGGGAAGAAAGTGAGAACATGGAATGAGACATACTTCAATGTTAAAACAATAGTACCATAGACTATTTGGATAACCCAGTTCTGTTCCTTGCTGTAATAACAGTGCAATTCCACACAGTCAATGCAGAATTGAATAAAGGGGCATCATTAAAACTGACAAACATATCTATGTAAACTACTTTGTCTATATGGCACATTTCCGGTCTATACTTTGTCTATATGGCACAGTCCTATTTGAAAATAGGTCAAATATATTGCATTTAAATACTATTTCAATCTGGACATTTGTAGCTTACAGGATTTAAAAAAAAATTAGCTTTTTCAAATTTGCAATGTAAATGGTTAGATTTAGAAAACATCGTAGTAACAAATGAAACCTGGCTGAGTAGCAGTCAAGTACTGATCTTTCAGTGCAGTTTCAGAAAAACAGTCCTGACAAACTAATGCCAGTATATATATATATATATATATATAATAATAGGAAGGGAAGAAATGCATGAAATGATTAACAGCTATTTAGCCTAGTAAGCTCCTTCACCATCATGGATAAAATCTTGCCCATTATATTTTGTTCAAGCAAGGCTTTTAATGAGGGTTATTAGAATTGTAGAAATTCATGATCCACAATTCAACCCTGCTGTATTACCATCCATAATGAACATCCTCCCTCTGCTTCACCCTGCACTACCTCCTCCTTCACTCACGGCATGCCTATGCAGGGAGGCAGTGCCCTAGTGGTATTATTGCTAGTCTATTAATCTAGAGGGAATCTGGATTCAAATCCTGCTATTGGAAGGTGGTGGAATTTGAACTCAATAAAGGTCTGGGCCAATGTGTGTACTGTTCACCAATAGACACTTGCTTGTTGCAGAAAAACACTGGTCTGGTTCATTAATGTTTTTGAGGGACGGCAATTTGTCATCCTGATCTGATCTAGCCTACATGTGACTCCAACACCACAACAATGTCGTTGCTTCTGCAGTCAGTGATTTACATGCTGTGAATAAATTATTTAAAAAATCATTTTAGCGAATCCAGATAGGAATCTAATGGCAAGGTTTAAAGCAGACCATTGTATGTATGGTTATGAGTACACAGAATTAAACCAAAATGTAATCTGCACAGGCCAGCATTGTTGAGTATGCACTAAAACTATTGGAAGATTCTAATCTGTCAATTATTATGCTACTTAAAAATAAACAAGTTCTTTCAATGTTTATTTGGAAGTACCAGGCTCAATTTAATGAAGTTGTGGTCTTTATATATTCCTGACTTCCCATTCTTATATTAGGATAACCAGGCATCCTGGAATATTGATAAAGAGATTACAAAACAAACGGGCATGGCAGTGCATCTTTTAGAACACTTTGCTGAGTTGAACTGCACCATCTAAAGAATATTGTCATGTGTAGCATCATCATGACCCTTGAACCTATGTAGTGAAAACTTAGACTCAAATAAAAGGGGTGGAGGGGGGAGAATGACTTCAGATCAAATGTTCTGTGGTAGATAATACACTGACCTTTCAAACATGGGCTGGTTTCACTGGGTGACTCTGGCTGTGCAATTGTTTTCAGTTGAATACAATACCATTTTGCGGCTTGATACAGCTACAAAAGGAGCATCTCTTAGAGCTTGCAAGTCATGCATGTCATTGTCAAAAAGCAGTCATTGCTGATTTACATTAAATTATTGCTCCCACAACGTGTTTTTGTGCTACTCTTAAACAATGTTTACCAACGCTGGTATGAAAAAGAGAAATGTAACTTTCATTAGTCAACACAAGGATGTTTCAGTATTGAAGGGGTTAAACAGATGGCTTTATATAGGTTGAGTGGATAGGAAGTGTGAAATCACAAGATTAATCACCAGGTTTCCAACTCTGTTCCAAATGTTAAGTGTCTCGGCGTCGGATCAGATAACCCACATATTTTTAGAAGTTGTAGTTGTCTGAAAATGATATAATGCTGCCCAGACTGACTGAATTGTCTGAACAACAATTTCCATGCACATGATGATAAGAATAGAAAGGATTATTGAGTGGAGGAGGTTTAGGAGGAGTTAATCACAGCATGCATCATAGAACAGTATAAGTTAATGGGTGATTTGCCTTTTCAAAAACAATTACCTATTCCTTTCCCACCTAATTCTTACAGAAGAACTTTACAGGGGTGAGATAACACATTCAGCATGGAATAAATGAACACGCTAATTTATATATTAGGCACTCACAATATCCCAAAGTGTTTCCTGACCAATGATTCCCCATTGTTGTGTAAATGAAGGTAACAGACAGTGTTGATACAGCAAGGTCCCATTAAAGAAGATCAAATTACTAACCAGGTAATTTGCTTTTAGTCTCAACTGGTTGCTTGAAGAATGTTGGCCAGGATGGGGAAAAAGTTCCCTTTCTTCTTCAAATAGCAACACCCAAGCAGGAAGGTAGGTTACAGTTTAGTATCTCATTCAAAAGGCAACACCTCTGACAGTGCAGCATTATCTCAGTTCTGCACTGAAATGTCAGCCGTGCTTGTGCTCCAGTAAAGAAGGAAGTTATTCAACCCTTCAAGACACCACCCATGCTAGCTCTTCATCAAAGGTGTCTACACGAATCCCATTCCCTTATGCTTTCCATATGTCCATTCATACATTACCTTCAGTGGTTCTGCAATTCCTGAACTCTGATTGGATCTTGCAGTGATACATTTTGCATTGAAAGAATATTCAATGTGGAAAGAAGCATGCAATTCTGTTATCTTGTGTCTTTCTACATTTGTAGGAGTCAGCGTAGCATCACTGCAGGATATGAATGCATATCACACAACCCAAACGGCCAATGTGAAGCCAGGGTCCCAAATTCTGACATTGGACATTGAGTGATGATATGGAGAAGTGTGAAGGTATCATTATTCAAAGATCTACAAGACACCCTGAAAGTAGTTCTTTTGGACCATTTTGAACTGCACAGGATCTGAACGTGGAATGTTTTTGGATGTGTTGTGCTGTAATCCTGCATTTCCATTGTCTCCTCCTCAGAGAGACGCTAGAGTACAGAGTGGGTGACTTGTGCAAACATGCTTGAGACAAAGGTGGCAGTGCATGTGGATATGGACAATAATGGAGGAATGGAGCAGAGACTTGAAGATGGACCTCCTCGTTGTTTCTTGGCAGCAATAGACAGTAGGCTGTAAGGAAAGCCAGTCAAAGATTTACACAGCCAGGAAAGGCCCTTTGGCCCATTGAGTCTGCATTGAGGCGGCACAGTGGCTCAGTGGTTAGCACTGTTACTTTGCAGCTCCAGGAACCATGGTTTGATCCCAGTCTGGGATAACCTCCTGTGTGGAGTTTGCACATTCTCTCTGAGTCTGCGTGGGTTTCCTTTGGGTCTCTGATTTCCTCCCTCAGTCTAAAGATGTGCAGATCAGGTGAATTTGCCATGCTTGTTTTCAGGGATGTGTAGGGTAGGTGCATTGGTCAGGGGAATGTAGTGTAATAGGGTCGGGGAATGGGTCTGGATAGGTTACTCTTCAGAGAGTCAGTGTGGACTTGTTAGGCCAAATGCCTTGTTTCCAACACTGTAGGAACCCTATGATTATATGATTCTAACTGCGACTAGCCCCAATTTCCTGTACTTATCCCATATCCTTGAATGTTATGGTATTTCTAGTGCTCTTCCAAATATTTTTTAAAGGTTGTAAGATGTCCAGCCTCAACTATTTTCCAGCAGTGCACTCCAGATTCCCAACACTAACTGAGTGAAAAGGCCTTTTTTTTCCCAAATCCCCTCTGAATTTCCTGCCCCTTACCCTAAAATTACTCTCTCTCATGATTGACCCTTCAACCAAGGGGAACAGTTGCTCTCTACTCACCTTGTCCACACCCCTCATAATCTCACACACCTCAATCATGTCTCCCCTCAGTCTTCTCTATTCTAAAGAAAACAATCCAAGCCTACTAGTCTCTCCTCATAGCTCAATTTCTCCAGCCCAGACAACTCCCTGGTGAACCTCCTCTGTATCCCCTCTAGTGCTACCATAGCCTTTTTGTAGTGAGGTGAACAAAACAGCTCTGTCCAACTCCAATATTACCTCCTTGCTCGTATATGCTACGCCACGAACAATAAAAACAAGTCTCCCGTTTGCCTTATTAACAATGCTGTACATGTGCTTTACCAACTTCAGGGATCTGTGATTAATTACCACAAGAGCTACCCAGTGTCCTGCCATTCATTAAATAGTGCCTCACTTTGTTCCTTCTTCCAAAGTGGATAACCATCTCATTTACCATCTGCCACTGGTCTGCCTATTTGACCAATCCATCTACATCTTTCTGTAATCTACAACTACCTTTTTTGCTATTAACCACTCCACCAATCTTGGTGTTTTCTGCCAATTTGCTTAACATTCCCCCTACATTTTCATTCATATCATTTATGTATACAATAAACAATAAGGGTCTCAGTCCTGATCCTTGGGGTACATCACTGAATACTGACCTCCCGTCACTCAAATAGTTTTCTACCACTATCCTTTATGTCCTATTAAAAGCTAGTTTCTGATCTATCTCACCAAGTTCCCTCAATTCCATGTGCTTTAACCTTCTCAATCAGTGTCTCATGTGGGACCTTGTCAAAATCTTTGCTATAAACTACATCAACTGAACTTCTCTCATCCATACATTTGATTAAAATTTCAAAAATATCTAGCAACTTTGTTAGGCATGACCTCTCTCTGACAACCATGCTGGCTATCCCTAATCAACACATGCCTCTCCCAAATGGGTATTAATTCACTCTTTCAGAATTTTCTCCAACAGTTTCTCTATGTGAGACTCATCTGTCTGTAATTTCCTGGTTCATCTCTACTGCCCTTGTTGAAAAGTGAAACCACATTAGCTATCCTCTAGTCCTCTGCCACTTCCCCCATGGCCAAAGAGGAATTAAAAATTTGTGTCAGATCCCCTGCAATTTCCTGCCTCACTTCCCAGAGCAGCCTGGGATGCAATTCACCCAGGGCGGAGGATTTGTCTATTTTTAAGGCTATGGAGCTTCCAATACCTCCCCATTTCCTATGTCAAACGGAACACATTCCTCACATTCCCTTTTTCTGAATTCCATACCTACGTTCTTCTTTCCCAGAGTGAAGACCGAGGACAATATTTATTCAACACCCTTCCAATATTCTGCGACATCACACATATTTTGCCTCCTTGATCCCTAACGGGCCCTACTGTTTCCCTGGTTAACCTCTTCTCTTTAGTGGGTATATAAACTATCTTAGGATTCTCCGTAATCTTGTTCGCAAGTCCTTTTTCATGCCTCCTTTTTATTAATTGCTTTTTTAGCTCCCCTCTTTGCTTCCTGTATTCCTCTCGGGCTGCAGATTGCATTGTTCTTTTTGGACTTGTTAAAAGCTCTATTTCTCTTCCTTATCCCGTCCTGAATTGTCCTAGACATCCAAGGTTCTCTGAACATATTGCTCCTACATTTCCCTCGAAAGGATACATGTTTGACCTATACTCTTCCCAGCTCCTTTTCAAATACCCCCATTGCTCCACTGTAGACTTAACCGCAAGGAGCTGTCCCCATTCTACTGTGACAAGGTCCTGCTTTGTTTTAATAAAATCTACCTTCCCTCAATCCGTAGCTGTCTTTTGTGGGTCATTTTTTTCCTTGTTCAGAACAAATTTGAACTGTACCGTGTTGTGCTCATTATCATTAAAGTGTTCCCCCACTGCCACATTGAACACTTCATTCCCCAGAATCAGATCCAGCACTGTGCTGTCCCTTGTTGGGCCATCTATACATTGATACAACAAAACCCCACTGGGTGCTTTTCAAAAACTCTGTCTCCTGTAACCCCTTAACACTATGAGTATCCCAATTTATGTTTGGAAAGTTGAAATCCCCTAGTAAAGTTACTCAATTATTACTCTTACACACCTCTGTGAACTGTCCACAAATTTGCTCCACTATTTCTAGCTGATTGTTTGAGGGCCTATAATACACTCCTAATAAAGTAGCTGCCCTTATAACATTCCTGTGCTCTACCTACAAAGCCTCTTTTGAGGACCCTTCTATCATACCATCTCTCCTTATTGCAACATAACTCCTTAATTAATAGAGCTACACCACCACCCTTTTTACACCCTCCTCTATCTTGCCTAAAGCTCCTATACCCTGGAATGTTGAGTTGCCATGCCTGCCCTTCCCTCAAACACATTTCTGTGATGCTAACGATATCATACTTCCATGTTTCAGTTCACGCCATTAACTCATCAGTCTTACCTAATACTGGATTAGTGGTGCTGGAAGAGCACAGCAGTTCAGGCGGCATCCAAGGAGCTTCAAAATCGACGTTTCGGGCAAAAGCCCTTCATCAGGAATAAAGGCAGTGAGCCTGAAGCTTGGAGAGATAAGCTAGAGGAGGGTG